>NW_027397086.1:6069572-6072072 GCF_003265705.2 Callorhinus ursinus
AAACTAATGATGTAATATATGGTGATTAACATAACAATAAAAAAATTAAAATGCAAAAAAAAATATTGGCAAGCCTTTAACAAGTTTAAATGAGGAGGTAAGGTAATCAAATTTGTGTTTTGAAAAGATCTGAAGGGAATACACCTGAGAAGGGTTTATGAGGCCAGAGAGACCAATCAAGAAACTTCTTGCAGTGGTCCAGTTGGGAGAGATGGTAACTTGGGCTTACTTACTGGTGATGTAGAAGGAATGGATGAATTCAAGAGGTATTTAGTAAGTAAAAGTGGTAGGACTTGATGATGGATTGCATGTTAAGGAATAGGGAGAGAGGGGTTTCAAGGACGATATCCTGATCTGATTCTGGCTTGTAGAACTGAATGGATGATGATTTCATCCGTGAATTAGGAAGCACAGAGGGGCGCCTCAGTAGTTCAGTTGGTTAAGAGTCCGACTCTTGATCTCAACTCAGGTCTCAATCTCAGGGTCGTGAGTTGCAACCCTGTGTTGGGCTCCATGCTGGGTATGGAGCCTACTTAAAAAAAAAAAAAAAAAAAAAGGCACTGAAAGCGGGCCAAGGATGAGGCAGGGTGTTACCTTCGTGAGCTAGTTTGGGCCTGGTGACTGCAGATCACAGCTACTTACCATGTCCTTGAAGACACGACACAGTTTTGGTGGGGTGGGGGGTGTGCTGCATACCCTGCTTGTTTGGCTTGTATTTGGGGCATCTGAAGCTGGGGTCTCTGAGGCGAGAGTGGGCTGGGAGCCAGGAGCCTCTTCTTTGTTCCCACTTCACAGACAGCTTTGGAACTCTGGCTAAGGAATTGCCCTGGAAGTTGGTCACCTCTTCTCTGAAATGGGTTGTACTCTGAGATGCCCAACCCAGCTCACCAGGCTTTTAAGAGGAGAAAATGAGAGAGTGATTTTAGATGAGGCAGATGTCAGATGTCATTTAAGAAAATATATTGATTGTAATTCTTGGAGGTTAGAGGACTAAGAGGTAAAACATGGACATATTTTTATTATAACAGGATTACTGTTGTAGTACTATCTTCTTCCTAATTAATTACCAGATTAGTAGATGAAATCTGGCTGAAATGTATATCAAGCACTGAGGTTCCAGGAAAAGCCTAGGAGACAGTCCTTGTAGGTGTGGTATGTTGCAATGCTCGGCATGGTGGGATTTTATACTGAGTGTCCTCATATGGGGCACCTTGTTCCATATAATTTGCAGTAAAGAGATTTCCTTGTCCCTCAAAGTACTAGGCCCTGATTTCACTGTCTTGAAGAGAACTATGCAGAGAAATCAAATGACAGCCTAGGATCACTCAGCTGGGCATAGAATCTAAGTGTTTTTATTCTCAGAGATTTTTATTTTCATTCTTAATGACATTCCTATTTACATAATGGAAACTCGAGTTCTAGAAAACCACATGGTAGAAAGAACACAGGTGTGGAATCAAAAGATGTGGGCTTTAGCCCTAGTCATGCCATGGGGCCCGAGACAAGTCACCTCCCATCTCTAAGCCTCAGTTTCTGCCTGTTTAGAATGAGGAACTTAAGTTGGATGACCTCTTGGATTCCTTTTGGCTTTAAGGTTCCGTCGTTTTGTGATTTGGGAGGTGATTGTCATCAGTGACATGTAAGTTATACATGGGGAAAACCTGAACTCATGAAGTTTTGATCTTTTACCTGTATGTTGGTACTTTCCTCTTATAATTGATTATAACAAAGCTGTGATGTAGTGAGTGTTACCTCCATTTTACAGCTAGGACACTGAGGCTCAGAAAGAGAAAGTGATGTGCTCATCGATACCCCACTAGTATGTGGCAGAGTGGGAGTTCAACTCCCTTTTCCTTATTCCAGTACCACAGCTGTTTTTCCTACACTCTTTTACGCTTTTATGGAGGAAACAAAAAACACTGTTAATAATAGAAAAAAATTTAAATTTAAAAGCAAAATGATTTTCCCTTTACCAGTGCACTTGAAATCTGACAGACTGTTTTGGATCTTATTGTCAGTTGTGTCTGTTGGGTAAGTTACTGCATCTTGTAAGCCTCAATTTTCTTACATGTAAAAAAAGAAATGAGATACTGGGGCTGGGGAATGATGCAGTGCTTTATATGTAGAATGTAGTGTATGTCCCACAAATGCTTTTTTATTTCCACTGCCCTTCCTGGTGTGCAGAGTGGATTCATTTGTCTATCCAGCCAAGAAATTATTTACTAAGCATCTATACTCTACTGGTTCATGTCAAATGTTTATTACATACAGACTCTGTGCTATGCACTGATAAAGAAGACAGGACTAACTGCCCTGGAGGATTTGAAGGTAAGAGTGGCCGTAGGGCCAACAAGTGGAGGCACCACACTTCACGGGGTTGTGCCCTGTGCTAGGGACTGTGACAGCGGTCCATGACATCAGATGCATGAACAACTAACTGTAGGGTAAATGTGATGGGTAGTGTAGTAGAGACCATGGGAGTGTGGAGGCAGTAATGATA
>NW_027397086.1:6077072-6157072 GCF_003265705.2 Callorhinus ursinus
TTGTCAAATACTGTGTGTGTTAGTAGGATATAAGTAAGAAGCTCTAGTTTTTCTAACATTTAACATAAGAAAAAAATAGTCTTGGTTTTTTCCAGGTTGCTTCTGGAAGAGTACTTCATTCATGAGACCAGGGTTTTATATTTATTTGTCACTTACTTTCTTTCTGACTTTGAATTCATCATCTCACCTTTCTGGGTTTAGTTAGCCAATCAGAAAAATGAGGAAGATGACCAAGGCCAGACCCATCATTAGAATTACATAATTTTATGTCAGTGTGAGACATTTAGGAACATTTGGAGACTCTTAAGTATTTAGATTCTTTTTATGAGAATACTGTTGGCAAGGCAGATGATTCATTCATCAAACATTTGTTGAATATTTACCATACTCCTGGCAGAGTAGGAGGTCTTGGGACACATTGATAAAAGGATAGTCCCTGCCCGCTGGGAGCTAGCTCAGAGTCTCATGAGGTAGACCATGGTGATCCAAGGACAGAAAGATTTGGAAGTACAGAGATAGGAGTCAGCCTAGACTGAAGTGTTGGTGAAGTTAGTGGAGTCTTAAGCCCAAGTGAGAAGGATGAGGAGGTTCTGGCTGGAATCTCTGATTTAGCTTTTCAGTGACTGCCCAGGTAGCCTACCCTTCCTGGAAACCTAGACATGCTGATTCAGTCTTACATATTAAAAACAGATGCCGTATCTGCCACCAGGCAAATTCTTTCTCCTGGAAAATTCCTGTTTGTCCTCTTCAAGAGCCAACTCACAGATGTCACCTCTTCCTTAACATTTCTTTGACTCATCTGACAGTGGCTTTCTCCTCTGTACTTCCACAGACCTTGCTTATGCTTCTTTAGAGTGCAGATTTTTCTCTTTCTCCCTCTTCTCTGTATACAGAGTGCCCAGCATAGTGCTCAGTACATATTGGGAGGGAGGATGGAAGGAAGGGAGAAACCTGCATCTTAGTGGGTTATATCTGAAGTAATTCAAACGACTCTAATGACAACCGCAATAATAACAATGAACGTATATTGAGAACTTGCTCTGTGCTAGACACAATTCTAAGTGCTTCGCGTGTAATGATTAACCGAATTCTCACAACAGGCCTGTGAGAAGGTGTTGTGATAATCCCCAGTTTGAGAGGTAAGGGGACTGAGGCTGGGAGAGGTTCAATGACCTGCCTTAGGTCAGAGAGCCAGGGAGAGGGAGGGCAGCCCTGCAGCCCAGGCACTCCAACTGCAGCCAGTGTCCTTAGTCTCGGTGTTACACTTGCATGATGTGTGAAGGGCTCCCAGAGGTCTTCCACTTGTTACTGTGAGGTTAATTCTCAGCCAGTTTTTAAGTGACTCCTTGTTTCCCCCAAGGGTTTGGCCACAAAGGTGGTGATCATTCCTTTTGCCCGGAGGTTTTCATAAAGTCTTTTTGCCAGTGGAATATTTGTAGCTGAAGCCATTTAGGAGACAGTGCGGTACTTAGGGACAGAGTGCTGCCGTTGTACAGATGACACAGTGTTTTCTGTGCTGCAGTCTTTAAGGGTGCAGGCTCTGTTTCCTCAGGCCTGAATGATTGAGGGACATGAGCGAGAGTGAGCAGATTGCAGTTGAATATCAGAAAGATCGAGGTAATTTGTACAGACCTGTAAGTATTTGGACTTGACTAGGAAAAAGGATATTGCTTGTAGAAAAAGCAGAAAAATACTAAAGTGTATTTTGTGTGCAAAACAAAGGGTCTTTCAGTGAAATTGATAATGCCCAGGTGATTATTTTCAAAGAAAGATGATTTCCAAAGTGAGATTTAAGCCATTTAAAAATCTGAATCATCGGAGTACTTTTCTTCTCTTTCACCACTCTCTCCTCACATTGTGTCCCTAAGGTCAGCCAGTGTTTCCTCCTCAGTGTCTGTCAGATTTGACACTTCTCAGATTCACCCGTCACTCCCTTGTTCCAGGACCTCTCACATCCCATTTATGTTACAGCAGCAGTTTCCAGGCTGGTCTCCCTGCCACTTGTCCCTTCTCCCTCCCATGTGTCCTGTACACTTGTGGCCCAATGAAATACCCCCATTGCCCTCCTGAGGTAGCAAAACTAAACCTGTCCACCGGACAGAGCCCCTCAGCAGCAGCACCCTCTCCGCCCACATACCTTCCAACTCAATTTGTACCGTTCAGTTCCCCTTTTATTTACCCATCACCCACCTTCCTCTTATAGGTATGCTACTTTAATGAAGACATTATTTCTCATTTAAGCTCCACGATAGCCCAGAGAGAGAGAGATTTTTATTCTAGATGAGGAAACCAAGAGACAGAGAGGCGAAAACCCCAGAAAGGAACTGGCATGTAGGTGCAAAATAATTATCTGGTGAACGAGTAGATGACTGAAAGCCAATAATTAAGAAAGTTTATGCAGTACTTGAACCTGGGCCAGTCTGATTCTAGATCTTCTGTCACCCTGCCTCCCAATATAGCCCCATTTTCCTTATTACCTGACAATTTTGTTCTCTGACCACGAGCTCTTTCTAATTTTTCACACTGTTGCTCCATTCATTTCTTCAACTTGGACTGCATTTACCCCATTTCCTTATTTTCTTCAGAACATACGGCAGAACTCACTCTGATTGGCACTTTGATACCTGAACCACTTTTTGTCTGCCCATTGCCTCGGTGCTGTAACATTACATTATACTTAATCAGATACTGATCTGTGGCCTGCCTTTTCTTTCCTTTCCTTTCTTTCTTTCTTTCGAGACTTTATTTTTAAGCAGTCTCCACACCCAACGTGGGGCTCAAACTCACAACCCCGAGATCAAAAGTCCCATGCTCACCGACTGAGCCAGCCAGTCGCCCCTGATTTGTGACATTTCTAATCAGATCACATGTGGTGTGTGTGTCTTCAAAGACCGCTCTCTTTGGGCAGAGGGCTGGGTGTGATGGATTAAGTGTCAGGCAGACTAGGGTCTTGGCTTTGCCACTTATTATGCAAGTTTGGGTAAATAAGAGCTTAACTTCCATTGGACCCAGTGTCCTCTCCTTCCCAGCCCTGCTTTTAGTCATTGGCCCATAACAGGTCACCAGGACAAATTAATTATTTTTCCAGTTAATTAATGCTTTTTTATTTTTTTATTTTTGAAGATTTTATTTATTTATTTGACAGAGAGAGAGCACAAGCAGGGGGAGCGGCCGGCAGAGGGAGAAGCCGACTCTCCTGCTGAGCAAGGAGCCTGAGGTAGGGATGCGGGGCTCCATCCCAGGACCCTGGGATCATGACCTGAGCCAGCCAGGCACCCCAATTAATGCTTTTTTAGTTGTGGATGATCTGGTAACTAGATATACTAGTACACTTGCCCTGGATACAGTATTTAGTTTAGAATTTTCTCCTTAGGAATGATGACCATTCTAGCAGTGTTAGATCGACTTTCGCAGCCCACATATTAGAGAATATGCAGTTAGTTATCTGGGACATGTTACAATTACAGAATTGTTATGTGAGGGGGGAAGGGTTTGAATGATCTAATTTGCCAAATAATTCAATTTGCCTTTATGTGTCTTTGATATATATGCATTAATACTTTCCTATGTACCCTTCTCAAACCAACACATCCCTTAGTGTTTTTTAAGTGTTTGGTTTAGTTTTTTTCCTTCTTTCTGGTCCGTTGTATTTTTGTTCTCATCTGTGTGTCTCTTTCAAGGTAACTGCCTGTTCTAGGCATCACACCTGTCATTGGAGAGGTATTTGCTGCCTTTGCTTGGATCAGGGTCATGTTCATCTCAGAGCAGGTCTTCTTTTCTCTGTGGTGCAGCAGCAGTTCCCCAGAGTTCCTTCTGACACAGATCTGTGGAGGCGGAAGACTTGGGAAGAGGGAATGCCACCTCTGCCTTGGGAAGGCGTCTCCGAGCCACAGCTGTCCCACTGTACCACAGCTGGTGCTTGGAGCTCATACCTGGGTCAGACTGAGTTGAGATGCTCCTGGGGCATCTAGAGGGGGGCTGTATTTAAGCAGATAGAGACCTGCGCCCTAGCAGTCTTTATTTCGTTTAATTTAATGAAGACTTGAGCTACTTAGGCCACGTGTATACAGATGTGAGATAAACTACTATCCTTGCTCTGAAGGAACTTGTAGACTAGTAGGTACACAAACCACAATGAACAAGCATTACGGAAATTTTAAATTAAAGACAACTTCAAAATCAAAATTTCATGTGTCTCTTTTTGAGCAGTAGGTGCTAAATCATCTCTGCATCTTTTTGCATAATTTAGTTTTGGTCTTTGTGTAATTTTACATTCTGCTTTTGCACCTACCTTTGTTATCTTTGAATTTTTCTTTTATATATCGGACATAAATACTCCTTTTCAGTGACTAGCTTACATTTCTTTGAGCATATAGTCCACAGTTTCCATGCCTTAGACAGAGGCTGCTTCATGAATAGCCTTGTAGAGAAGGCAAAGGTAGGGAATGTTTTATCAAAAAGTAGAGCTGTGATCTTGGTCACTTGGGTCTGTGGTCTGAACATACAGTGGAGGGTCATTTTCATGATTTTTTTAGTTTTTTTTTCTTAATTTGATTTTATTTTTTGAGCAGCAGTTGGGGAACATATAGAGAAAAAGACTGGGAGGTAGGGGAATGCAGTGAGAGTTCGTATCTAGTGGTTTCAATTCAGTTTGTGGAGTATTGGGAGACTAATCTGAGAAGAGGCTTTTGCCACTAATGATGTTTGAGGTGAGTGGGGCTGTTCTAAGCTTCTTGCTGTTGGTGTAAATAGACATTTAAGAATATCCGATAAATCTGAGGGCAGAATTTGCAGGACTTGATGTCTTTCTGGCCCCGTGGAAACAGTAGGTTTCATGGTGGGAGGGCTGGAATTGCAGGAGAACTGTGTGTCACTGTTTAAATGCAGAGAGAGGAAGGATTCGGGCTGACGAGGATGACTCCAGCATTAAACTGGTTAGCTCTATCTGTGGACTATTAGGGGATAACCTTTCCAGCCAGTAGATTGTCAGTGGAGTAAAGCAATGGACAGCAGTCGACAGGTGTGTTTTCCTGTCCCAAAGTTCTATCCTTTCCTTGCTGGTACATCTTTGTGATAAAATCTTTGAGCCTCAGTTCCCTTACTTGGAAATAATTGAAGGGATAGTATGTACTGGCCTTGGTTATTTTGAAGATTGAGTGGAGAATACCTGTGCAGGTGCTTATAAATAGGCTGCTTGTTGTCACTGCAGTGAGTTATTCTATTAAGTAATATGTTTTGAGACTTTGACTTTCTGTCTCTCCTGTAACCCTGCATCGAGCATTATCAGGATTATTTTCCACGGAGAAATTTAAACCACGCCTGACTTCACCGGTACTCAGTTTGCCCCGAGGAAATGGGCTTGTGCAGCTCTGCAGTGTTCCTTTGCTAGTTAGAAAGGAGGTGAAACCATAATTGTTTCAGTGGGATTTTTTTTCCTCTCCTCCACCTTGTGAAAAGTGTATTCATATGTTTTATAAGACTCCCCTGCAAGTCTAATTCGAAGACAAGAATCACCATTATTGCTAAATTTATTACACTTTCACCTCTTTTCCCTGAGTGACTCATTATTGAGTCCTGGAAATGCAACTGTGTTTTTGTTTAGGAGGAGGTGGTGGTGAGGGAGAACTTGGGGATGACTTTTAAATAAGAGAACTTTGTATTATATTTATCTGTCTGGAGGCAATAAATCTGTTTCAGCAGATTAAATACAGACTTCTTTATAAAGCCCTATTTTCTCAAACCTCTTATCAGCAGCACTTGGCAGTAATCACACCTACGGAAACTTGTAATTTTCCTCAAGGAGGTGACACTGACAGAATTAAAAATGAAGGAGCCCCCCTGAAAAGCAAGTTCATTACAAATTAACAGTGGTCTTAGCAAAGCAGTGGGCTAAGGCGTGTCAAATAGCGATATGGATAAAGAAACCCAGCATTTTAAACTGTCAGAGCTGGGAGCAGGGCTAGCCTGAGAACAAATTAATCACATATTGTCAAGGCAAAGTTGCATCAAATTAACACATCGGATTCCCGCATATTAATGTTAGAATGCTTTCACCTGATTATTACTGCAAACCATTGCCACTCTTTGAATGCAAAGATATAATTAAATTGCTAAATAGAAAGTGCATATAATATCTCCACATGCATTTAGGATGCATGAGCTGAAAAGTGCACATCCTAGGAAGTGACAGATTCTATTTGTAGGGGGAAAACTTTACTTTTTTTCCCTTTTATTTACTTGGGAGTACTAGAGTATGAAATTAGAAAAGTTAGTTATGTTATTCATATCCTATATGAGTTAGATGAAATACAGGTTTAATTTAACTGATTTGCTACACTGGCTATGAGTACATAATTACCTCTGTGTTTTTCTGGAAGAGAAATGGGAAAATGTTGCACAATGGTCCTTTGCAACAAAATTGCCCATTACACATAATCCTAGTGGTGGATTTATCATCAGAAGGTGCTTTGGAGAAACTAGACTGGCCACTATGACAACTGTCTTTTACATGGAGTTGCTTTCTGGTTCTGCTTAATATAGTATGTGCATTTTATTATATTCAGAATGAGAACTCTGGCTCAGTCGTGGTTGACCTTTGTGATCAGGGATGTAGCCTAGCAGGAAGAACTTGCTTTTTCGTAGTCCCTGCTTGTCCTAGATTACCAGGCCTTCTGGTTTGCTATCTCTGCTACTCACGTTTAGCCTGATTGTCTCTGTTACTCACACTCAGGCATGACTATTCCCCCTGTGCCCTCTACCAAGCTCTGGTGGTCCTCTGCATTAAAATCTTCCTTAGAACTCACTTTCTTTCTTGAAGACTCCTTTGGCAACCCAGGTATCCACAGACTTCTCTCTTCAGCTTGAGATAGAGCAGTCTTTTTTTTTTTTTTTAAGATTTTATTTATTTATTTATTTGAGAGAGAGAATGAGAGAGAGAGAGAGCATGAGAGGGGGGAAGGGTCAGAGGGAGAAACAGACTCCCCGCCGAGCAGGGAGCCCGATGTGGGACTCAGTCCCGGACTCCAGGATCATGACCTGAGCCGAAAGCAGTCGCTCAACCAACTGAGCCACCCAGGCGCCCTTGAGATAGAGCAGTCTTGATTTGCCAGTCTCACTTAGTAGCAGTTAGGGCTTGTAAACCTGATAGAGAGAAGTAGTGATCATTAGGAGCCAGCATGGGCTCACTTAGAACCTGGCAGGGTAAGATAACCTCATTTCTTTCTTGGGTAGGGTGATTGGCCAGATAGAGTACTGTGGTCATGGCATTTCATGAATTTCACTAAAAGGGACGCTTGACTGTCTCAGAGGTTACAAGAGTGTAAATGTCAATGCTTCCTGGGCATTTCTACTTTGTAGGCAATCTGATCTAAGGCCTTTGTTCCCCTCAGGGTCAGTGCCTCCTGCCTCTCAGCACTCTTCCATCCTCTCACCCCACAATAGTGGGTTTCTGAGCTCGAGCCTGCAAACTCATTTTGATATTCATGTCACTAGAATATGTTTGTGAATTAAATGTGTTGCAAAAGCCATGTTTATTGTACTCCAAGACTTCTAAAAATGTGTTTTGTATTATCCATGGCCCTGCCTGCCCCTACTAGTTTAGATGTTTAGGAGTGAGCCATGCCTGCGTTAAGTGTACAGTACAGTAGTGTTAATTATGTAAACCTTATTGTGCAACAGATCTCTAGAACTTTTTCATCTTACAGAACTGAAGCTCACAATTCCTCCTTTCTTCCTCCCCCCTTCCCCAGCCCCAGCCACCACCATTCTACTTTCCCTTTCTCAGAGTTTGACTATTTTAGATGCCTCACATAAGTAGAATCATGCAGTATTTGTCTTTTTGTGACTGGCTTATTTCACTTAGCATAATGTCCTCAAGATTGAGCTACATTGTAACTGAGAGGATTTCCTTCTTTTTTTGGAGGTGGAATAGTATTCCATTGCATGTATGTATCATATTTTCTTTATCCATTCATCTGTAGGTGGACATTTAAGGTTGCTTCATCCTCTTGGCTGTTATGAATAAAGCTTCAGTGAGCATGGGCATGCAAATGTCTCTTCAAGATCCTGTTTTCATTTCTTTTGGATTTATACTCAGAGGTGGAATTGCTGGATCATATGATAATTCTATTTTTAACATTTCGAGGAACCTCCATACACTTTTCCATAGCAGCTGCAGCATTTTACATTTCTACCAACTGTGCACAAGGGTTCCATTTTCTCCGCATTTTCACCAACACTTATTATCTGTTTTGAGGAGTTTTTTGTTTGCTTTTTTTTCACTTTTGCTTTTTGGTTTTTTTGGGGTTTTTTAATAATGGCCATCCTGACAGATACAAGGTGATACCTCATTATGGTTTTGGTTTGCTCTGATTTGTGATATTGAGCATCTTTCAAGTGCTTTTTGGCCATTTGTATATCTTCTTTGGAGAAATTTCCTTTGCCCTTTTTTTAATTGGATTTTTTTTTATTGTTGAGTTGTAAGAGTTCCTTATATATTCTGGATGTTAACCCCTTATCAGATATATGGTTTGCACATATTTCCCCTTGCTATTTTGTAGGTTATCTTTTCACTCTATTGACTGTTTCCTTTGCTGGGCAGACATTTTTAAGTTTGATGTAGTTTCATTTGTCTGTTTTTCCTTCTGTTGCCTGTTTTTGGAGTCATATCCAAAAAAATCACTGTTAAATCCATTGTCAACAAGCTTTTCCCCTATGTTTTCTTCTAGGGGTTTTATAGTTTCAGGTCTTACATTTAGGTCTTTCATCCATTTTGAGTTAATTTTTGCAATATGGTGTAAGGTAAGCATACCACTTCATTGTTTTACATGTGGCTGTCCAGTTTTCTCAACACCTTTGTTGAAGAGGCACATCTTGTCTTCAGTGACTTATAATGAGAGCAGTTATAAGTGGACAGATAATGGTTAGAGCTTTATCCTTCATGTTTATGTGACTCTTCTTGCTAATCCACATAGTGAAGGATTTTATTTAAAATACCCTTTTTCTTGGGATGCCTGGGTGGCTCAGTCTGTTAAGCGCCTACCTTCTGCTCAGGTCATGATCCCAGGGTGCTGGGATCGAGCCCCATGTTGGGCTCTCTGCTCAGCGGGGAGCCTGCTTCTCCCTTGCCTTACCGCTCCTGCTCTCTCTCGCTGTCTCTGTTGCTATCTCTGTCTCTCTCAAATAAATAGTCTTTTTTAAAAAATACCCTTTGTCTTGTCGTAATCACGGTGTATAACATAAATCATTATGTTGAATGCCTTTAATACAATGTTATGTCAATTATTTCTCAATAAAATTGGCAGAAAAATACCTTTCCCCTGCCTCATCACCTGCAGTCCATATTCTGTGATACCATGCTTCCTGTTCTTTGCATGTTATGTTCTCTGCCAGAATGTCTTCCTATGTCAGTGAATTCCTGTTTATTCAATAAGCTTCCACCCACATATGATCTTCCCTGACTCCCTCAAGCTCATTCCTGCAAGTAGTACTTATCACACTCCATTGTAATTATATTTATATATATCCTTCGCTCCCTTGAGAATGTAAGCTCTGTTTGGACAGGGACAGTGTCTGGTTTGTCACAGATTCTTGCATCCAGTAGTCACTTAGCAAAACTAAGTGTATGAACAGGCCGCCTTTGCCACAGACTGTAAAGCTATGAAGGGTAGGATGCCTAAGTTTATACATAACTAGCTGAGCTTCTGTCTCCTCAATTGTAAAATTAGGAGATGGAAAAACTAATAATAAAACAAAATAAGATCAGAAGGTACATAGTTCTCTGAGGTCCCTCCTGGCTCCAAGTCTATGAAAATCACATAGGGAATTCTTATCCAAGTGCTCGCAGAGCTTCAGTCCCACAAATCCCACAAGATCTGCTGACAAGTAAGACAGATCTTAACTTTTTTGTTTGGTGGGTGGGGCCCTAAGGCGTTCTGCCTTTCAGGAGTCAGGTGAAGTAGAGTGTGTTGGCTAAGCTCTACCTCTGCATCTGGTTCTAGCAGTTCTTTCACTGCAGGCAAGGTATCCCCATCCCACCCTCTTCCTTGGCCTTACTATTCTTATTTCTAAAACTGGGGAGATCGATCCATTTTTACAGTTCAGTACATGTGTGTTTGAGGGGGGAAATGAATGTATTTTGAAAGAGCGTATTCGATATTTTAATGTTATGTAAGGAAAATAAAAAATAAGTTTTATAAAATACTTAGAAAAAAATAAAGCTTCATGAAAATTTGTTGGAAATATGCAGAAGATAGAAGAATTTTTTTTAAAGATACTATTTATTTATTTGACAGAGAGAGGGAACACAAGCAGGGGGGAGAGTCAGAGGGAGAGGGAGAAGCAGGCTTCCCGCCGAGCAGGGAGCCCGATGTGGGGCTCGATCCCAGGACCCTGGGATCATGACCTGAGCCGAAGGCAGACGCTTAACGACTGAGCCACCCAGGCGCCCTAGAAGAAATTTTAATGGCTGTGGTGAGGGACACATCATCTTTGGGGGAATGTGAGATTTTTATAGTCATCAGAAGGGGTCACAGGTTAAAGATGGTCATGAAACACTGCATTAGTTTCTGTTCCTATTCTAATTTTCTGTGATTCTGTAATGATGAAAATTTCACAGAAGGCTTCAGAGGGATGAGCGCTGCTTAGTTATGATGTATGTATGACTTGCACCTACAGTTTTTGTTTGCTTGTGTGTTTTTCTAAATTGAATCCTGACTCTACCATTTACTAGCTATGTAACCACAGGCAAATTATTTAATTTCTCTCGGTCTTAATTTTTTTCATCAGTAAAAGGGATATGATAACACCTTCTTTACAAGATTGTAGTAAGAATTAAATTAGATAATTAAAGCTCTTAGCTTAGTGGCTGGTGCATCATAAATGTTCTGTTCATGTTAGTTATTATTGTTAAGAATTTGGAAGTGAACATTACCACACCTGTGCCCAATCTGACTTTGGAACTTTGAGAGGTAGATGTGGAAATTAGAAAAAAAAATATTCATTTTGTTATTGGCAAATCTGGTTGGATCTTCAGCCTGATACCTTAATATCTCTACTGAGTGTAGACCAGCACTGTGCAGTAGAACTTTCTATGATGGTGGAGATGCCCCATATCTGTGCTGTCCAGTATAGTAGCCACTAGCCACATGCGACTGTTGATCGCTTGAAATGTGGCTAATGTGACTATGGAACTGAGTTTTAAAATTTATTTAAGTTAATTTAAATTTCACTAGTCACATGTGGCTAGTCGTTACTGTATTGGGCAGTGTGCATCTCGACATTGGGATGACTTAAAAAGGAGACACTGTATCTGTTGAGACAGACTTAACAGAATTCCTGTCTTATACCCTTTCCATGCCAGTGCTGGGCTCATAGAGAACTGGGCCCTCAGACTTGATCCTAGAAGGCTGGCCAGAGACCTAACCCCATAGTTTGAGCACAGAAACAACTTGAGCCGGCACTTCTGAGACACCCTGGAACAGATGAGGCTATGCCAGGGAATTCAGTCTTCCTGAGAAAAAGTAGAGGGACTACTCTTCCCAATATTTCTTAAAGATTTATTTATTTATTTATTTGAGAGGGAGAATGAGACAGAGAGAGAGAACCTGAGAGGGGGGAGAGTCAGAGGGAGAAGCCGACTCCCTGCTGAGCAGGGAGCCCGACGCGGGACTCGATCCCGGGACTCCAGGATCATGACCTGAGCCGAAGGCAGTCGCTTAACCAACTGAGCCACCCAGGCGCCCATTTCCCAATATTTCTAAAAGGGCAGAATTCTTTTGTGGCTAGAGCTAGGAAGCCAGGGACTAGAAGGAGTAGTTCCTTCAGTGGCTCCTAGAATTATAGCGACTAAATGTTGTGCAGGACATCTTCTTAACAATAGCTTTTGAACTTTAATGTCTTAATGATAAAGACTTTATATTTTGCTTCATTTTACACTTTAAATATGGCCACGTATTTTTTTCTTGTGTACTTTTGTATTTTTTTTTTACCATGTAATTGGATGATCCAAGTGTAGCTTATCTTTCAGACAGAACAAAGACAGACACCTAAAACTACAATTAAAATAAAATGTTCCATAAGCCTCTGTCCTGATTTCAGTCTGATCTTATTTATATTGAATATGATTTTTGGTAAGCTTATGAAAAGTCTGTTGCTTCTTTGTAGTTTTCTTTTTCTTCATATTCTTTTCATCAGGGTTAACTATAAAAGGGCATTCTAGATGGAATAGTTTATTTCTAGAAAGGGAAAAGCTGATGTTTCTTTAAGAGCATCTTGCTTATAGACTAGCAACATGTGCAGTGAATTGTGTAATTTTATAGTGTGGGGCATCCTGTTGTCCATGAGTAAGTAAGTTTGAAGGGACATTTTTTTGGAATCAGATCTTACATTTGGGAATTTGTCTTGAAGTCACCATCATATGTACAGCCCCCCCACCTTATTAAAAGAATGCTTACACCTCTAAGCTCTTCAGTTGATATCTTTTCAGATTAAGTATTTTCACACTGTTTAATAGTAGCCTCAAAGAACCATACATAATTATGGGATATGAGCAGTTATTTTAATGGCTATGTAATTTATATAGTGAGGATATAGCATATCTAAAGCAGCTGCCAATTAATTAGAAGAGGCTATTTAATCTACATGTATAAAATTTCAATTAAAACATCTTTGCTAAACTTCTTGTCTGATTTTATTGTATTTTATATGGTTCAATTGATTGAAACATCTTTGAAAATAGTTAGTGCCTTGGAATGGTAAATCATTGATTAAGCATTTACTGTGTATTAGGCATTGTGCTAAGTATTTTGTGTATATTATCTCATTTAATCCTCACAACAGCCTGTGAAATAGGTGATATCACTGTTTTACAGATTTGAAACTTCTTGGAGCCTTAGTCGTCTCTCCTTTATACTGGGGTTAATATTGACCTACTTCAGGGTGGGGGGATGGGTTAGCCTGGTGATGGGTATTAAAGAGGGCACATTCTGCATGGAGCACTGGGTGTTATGCACAAACAATGAATCATGGAACACTACATCAAAAACTAATGATGTAATGTATGGTGATTAACATAACAATAAAAAAATTTAAAAAAATATGACCTACTTCAGTGTGTTAAAAGGATTAAGTGAGATTAATACATGCCCACCTTGAAAAAAGTACTCAGGAAATGATAGCTGCTATTGTTATTTTTGTCTTACTATTTTTGATTTCATGTTTTGATTTCATGATTTCATGTTTCATGTTTTAAAAAGCAGTGCTTTTTTTTTTTTGAGAGAGAGAGTTGGGAGGGGCAGAGGGAGAGGAGAAGTTTAAGCAAGCTCAACGCATGGAGCCTGATTCGGCTCAGTTCCACGACCCCAAGATTGTGACCTAAGCCGAAACCAAGAGTCTGATGCTTAACTGACTGAGCCACCCAGGCACCCCAAGGGGCAGTGCTTTTTATGATCCAGAAATATGAAAAGGTATTACACAGTGAAAAGTCTCTTTCCCTCCTGCCCCCCATTCATCTAGTGCCTACCCATACCCATTTTACTAGTCTGTTGTATATCTTCCAGAATGTCTCTATGTAAATATGAATATATATTCTTACTTTTCTCCCCTTTTACACAAAACGTAACATACTATTAACACTGTTCCAAAGGTTGCTTTTTTATCTTAACAATATAACTTGGAAATCACTCTATAATACTGCCCAGAAAATTTCTCATTCCTTCATATAGCTGCATAGTAGTCCATTGTTAGGAAATACTATAATTTATTAAGCCAGTTCCCTGTTGAAGGAGACTTGAGTTATTTCAAATCTTTTACTATTACAAACAATGCAACAGTGAATAATCTTGTACACATAGCATTTTGCATGTGTGCAATTATATATGTAGGATAAATTCCAAGAAGCAGAATTGCTGGGTCAAAGGGAATATGTGTTTGTAATTTTTTAAGTATTGCCAAATTGCCGTCCATAGAGTTTGTGCCAGTTACATTCTAACCAGCAATATAAGAGAGTATGCGGTTCCTCACAGCCTCACCACAGAATTTATAAAATGTTTGGATTTTTGCCAGTCTAATAGGTGAAAAGTGAATCTGTGTTATTTTAATTTGCCTTTCTCTTATGAGTGAGGTTAAGCCTTTCATTCGTTTAAGAACCTTGGCAGTTTTGTAAACTTCACAGATGTATTGGATTCTTGATCTTTTTCTTTTTTTCTAGTTCTTTATATATTAGGGGGATTAGTCCAGTTTATTGTTTATCTTGTATATCTTTTGCCTTTGCTTATAGATTTTTTGGACTATACACAAAAAAAATTTTTAAGGCGTGAAATTTATTATTTTTCCTTAACTTCTGGATTTTGAATTTATTTATTTGGGGAAGGTTTTTTTGTGTGGTTTTTTTTTTTTTGCATTGTATATGGGGCCTTATTTTCTAACTGTATGAAGGCTGCTGATTTCTGTGTTAATTTTGTATATCCTTTACATTACCAAATTCAACTTATAGTTTTTAATTCTTATAAGATTTCCAAATATATAAGAACATTATTAATATACAGTAATATATAGAATAACATAGCAATTTCATTTTACCTCTTTCATTTCTACTTCTGTATCTCTGACCACTTTCTCTAGTGTTTTTGCTATTACATCGTCACTACTACCACCACCATGTACTTGACATTAAGCTAAAAGTTGGCATTAAGTAAATGTTCATTCTTTCTTTAGATTTCAAGATGTAAACATTGCTAAAATGTAGCTAGCCAGCCAGTGTCCATGCCAAACGGGGAATATTAAGACAAATTTTAAGGAGTGAAAAAAAGGAGGGCAGAGTTGGAAAATGTCTTTGTATTCTAGTGACCCTTTCCTGCAGTGCTCATAAGCTCCTATATTAAATAGGGTGCATGTTTGTTGGGTTTTTTTTTTTGCCTTTGTTGAAAAATATCATTTGAGGTGTGTATTTTCTCCCGAAAAATCACTTGGTATTCTTTTTTCTTTCACTCTGGGAAAAAAGTAATACTTGACAATATACCGTAAGATTATGTCTTGGTGTTCAATTAATAATCTTGCATTTAATCAAATATAAAACAACATTTGATTAGCAGCTGAAATCCTTTTGAGGTTTTCCAGAGCTTCAATTAAACTTCGTAGGAATCTTGGATTGCTTTTTCCTGTGAACATTCTGTTCCTTGATTCATAGTAGTCCTATAATCAGTTGTCTCTAGCATTCAGCCTTCTGTTTTAAGAGGGTTTTTTGATTTGTAAACTATAGCAGACCAGAGAATTTGATGAGGAAAGAATATGAAGAAAAATTGTTGAGAATGCTTTTAGCACATAATACATTTCTTTTTCCCCTCCTCCCTCCCTAAGTCCTTAAAGGAAATTGTTGGTTACTTGGGAATAATTGGGTACTTTTTTTCTCCACAAAAGCTGGAAAGTTTGTGGGAATAATTGAGTACTTTTCTTCTCCACATAAGCTGGAAAGTTTGTGAGGGTCCTTATCCATCTTTGAAATATAGATATGGTTTACTCGTAAATATGTCTTAAGTTTTTGAAAATTAAAATATTGAGTAAATGCAGAAAATCATTTTAAAGATATATCCAAGGTATAACTAATTATGTAGTAATCACTCATGTACCCATCACCCAGTGTGGGAGGAAGAACACTGTTTTTACTTTTGAAGTCCCCTCTGTATTGTTCTTGCTCTCCTCCCACTCACAGAAGTGTCTTTAGTTCTCTTGATTCTCCTTATAGCCTTATCTCTTAGTTTGTATCTCTAAACAATGCATTTTTGAACTTTATTTTAATGGAATTATGCTTTAAATTCCTCTGTAACTTTTTTCTCTCAACATTATGTTCCTGAGATTCACCTGTGTTGATGGTTGTAGCTGTAATTAATTTATTTTCATTAATGGAGAAACTCCATTGTATGAATATACCGTAATTTATCGATGCAGTTGTTGATGGACATTTGGGTTGTTCTTGCTACTACGAACAGTACTGTTTATAAATAATTTACATGTGCAAGAATTAACCCAAGGCAAAGGCTTAGAACCATGTTTAACCATGAATCACATCTGTAATGGGAGGTACATTTTATATCCCGACCCAGCATACATACCTATAATGTGTGATGTACACACATATGTATGAATATATAACATATGGAAGCAAAATTTTCATCTAAGAATACTTACCTTCACTAAGTGCAAATGCACTCTGATACTTTTTATTCTAATCTAGTCTGTTGTAGTTAATTCAAGAAATATTGGGGTACCTGGGTGGCTCACTTGGTTAAGCCTCTGCCTTCAGCTCAGGTCATGGTCCTAGGGTCCTGGGATGGGGCCCCTCGTTAGGCTCCCTGCTCAGCGGGGAGTCTGCTTCTCCCTCTCCCTCTGCCTGCCACTCCCCTTGCCCGTTCTCTCTCTCTCGCTCACTCTCTCTCTCTCTCTGTCAAATAAATAAATAAAATCTTGAAAAAAATAAATATTGGTCAGAATTGCCTACATTGATTTCCCAGCCCTCAGGACCATGGTTTCAAAAATCCTGTTCCAGAATGCATGCAGGTTTGGAATTACAGGGTCACAGGATATGAATGCAGCTTCAGCCTTAATAGATAATAACAAATTGTTTTCCCAAAGTGATTATTCCCATTTACAGCAGTGTGTAAGTATCCCAATTATCCCATCAGACTTAATTTTTTCCAGTCTTGCAGGTATGAAATTATATCTCATTGTGATTTGAATTTGTGTTTCTCAGATTATAACTGGAATTGAACATCCTTTGTATGTGCATTGGTTATTCATATTTCCTGTTCTGTGTATTACTGTTCAAATCCTTTGTCCATTTTTGTTTACCATTTTTTAAAATATTTATTTATTTATTTTAGAGGGAGGGAGGGACAGAGGGAGAGGAAGAGAGAGAATCTCAAGCAGACTCTGCTGAGTGGAGCCTGACATGGGGCTCAATCTCATGACCCTGAGATCATGACGTAAGCCGGAATGAAGAGTCGGATGCTTAACTAACTGAGCCACCCAGGTGCCCCGTTGTTTATCATTTCTTAATGATTTGAAGGAATTTTAAAAAATGTATTTTGGATAGTAAACATTTTTTTTAAAGATTTTATTTATCTATTTGACAGAGAGCGGAAGCAGGGGGAGCAGCAGGCAGAGGGAGAAGGAGAAGCAGGCTTCCCATTGAGCAAGGAGCCTGATGTGGAACTCGATCCCAGGACCCTGGGATCGTGACCTGAGCCAAGGCAGACACTTAACCAACTGAGCCAGTCAGGTGCCCCTGGATAGTAAACATTTTTTATGTATGTGGATACTAATCATTTTATTGCAGAAATGTTCTTCTGATTTGTGGCTTGTCTTCATTATCTTTGTGGTTTTTTTTCTTTTTTAAGATTTTATTTATTTATTTGAGAGAGAGAGATACAGAAATAGCAATAGAGATAGCAAGAGAGCATGAGTAGGGAGGAGAGGGAGAAGCAGGCTCCCCACGGAGCAGGGAGCCCGGCGTGGGGCTCGATCCCAGAACTGTGGGATCACGACCTGAGCTGAAGGCAGCCGCTTAACCGACTGAGGCACCCAGGCGCCCTGTGGTGTTTTTTGATGAACAGAAATTCTTATTTTTTTTCAAAGATTTTATTTATTTATTTGACAGAGAGAGACAGAGCAAGAGAGGGAACACAAGCAGGGGGAGTGGGAGAGGGAGAAGCAGGCTTCCCGCAGAGCAGGGAGCCCGATGCGGGACTCGATTCCAAGACCCTGGGATCGAGCCGAAGGCAGATGCTTAACGACTGAGCCACCCAGGCGCCCCAGAAATTCTTATTTTTAATGTATCGAATTTATGAGTCTTTTGCTTCATTACTTAAACTTTTTTTGTCTTGTTTAAGAAATCCTTCCCTACCCCAAGATCATAAAGATATTTTCATATGTTGTATTTAAGTTTTTGTATTTAAATAATCTGTGTGGAATTATTTTTATTTTTTTTTAAGACATGTAGTGTGAGGTAAAGGTGCAGTTTCAGTTTTTTTTTCTGGGTGGTTGATCAGTTGTCTGGGCATTAGTTATTTAAGTCCCATTTCCCCCTGTTCCATGGTGCTAGCTCAGTCATGTAGATACGAAACTTCCCTTTTTGCGTGCTACTGGTTCTGAGCTCTCCTTTTCCAGTGGTTTGTTTTCCCTAGGTTAATATCACACTATCTTAATTATTTCAGACTTAAAACAGTTTCTGATATATGGTAAATCATGCCCCTTAAACTCTTTTTTTCCTAATTATGAGCATCCTGTATATTCTTGACCCTTCCATATAAATTATGAAACTGCTTGTCAAGTTTTTAAAAAATTCCTATTGAGGTTTTGATTGGACTGAATTTGTAGATCAATTTGGGAGAATTTATATCTTTACTATTTTAAACATGTATATCTCTTCATTTACCTAAGTGATCTAAAAAATGTCTTTCATAAAATTTTATGATTTTCTCCATAGAAGTCTCATGTCTTTTTTAGATTGATTTACAAATCCTTAATATTTTTTGGTTCTGCTCCCCATATCGTTTAAATCATAGTGTGTGTTTGTTGCTAGTGTTTATAAGTAGCAGTTGATTCTTCCTCTGTTCCTCTCCTCCTCCCAGTTGTATTTATTCACCTAACAGAGATTTTCATCATTAACAGAGGCAGTTGATTCTTCTGAATTGGTTTAATTTCAACAACCTTAGTAAACTTTTAGTAATCCTGTTTCATGCCTTTTTTGGTTTTCTCTGGAGTCAGTGATTTGCAAATAATGATAGTCTTGCTGTCTTCTTTCGAACCCTTCTACTTCTCTTTTTCTTGCCTTACTGAGCTGGCTAAGACCTCTAATACCATGCTGAATAAAGTAATCTTGTTGTGTTCCTGATATTAAGGAAATACTTTCAATATTCCACCATTAAGAATGATGTTTGTTGGGGCACCTGGGTGGCTCAGTCGTTAAGCGTCTGCCTTCGGCTCAGGTCATGATCTCAGGGTCCTGGGATCGAGCCCCGCGTCGGGCTCTCTGCTCCGCGGGAAGCCTGCTTCTCCCTCTCCCACTCCCCCTGCCTGTGTTCCCTCTCTCGCTGTGTCTCTGTCAAATCAATAAAATCTTAAAAAAAAAAAAAAAGAATGATGTTTGTTGTTTGGTAGGTGGCTTGTGTTGGATTAAGAAAGATCCCTTTTACTCCTAGTTTGCTAAGATTATCATTTTTTAATCATGAGTGAATGTTGAATGTACTGAGTGCTTTCTATATGTATACTGCCATATTATTTTTTCCTTTAATTTCTTGATCTGATCAATTATATAAATTTATTTTCTTGGTTTAACCAACCTTGCATATGACAAAATAAAATAAACTTTCGTCATCAAGTATCCTAGCTTTTATATAGTGCTGGATTGGTTTGCTAATATTTTCTTTAGGATTTTTGCATCTTTGTTCACAAGTAAACTTGGCCTGTAGTGTTCCTATCTCATACTCTCAGGTTTTGATACGGAGTTTTGGTAGCCTTGTAGAGTGATTTAGGAATTATTCTTTTTCGGTACCATTTAATAATATGGGTAATAGTAGCATTATCTGTTTTTGAATGTTTGTTAGAACTTGCTAATAAACTGTTGTAGCGGGTTAGGTCCCATGGGAAGCAGAATCTGAAGTGGAGATACACATGCTGGAAATTAGTTATTAGAGAGTGCTTTCTGGATCAGCATCTATGGGGAGAAGAGAAGGAAACAGGATTGGGTAGAAGGAGGAGTTGTAGTGCTGGCACCATGGGGCACTCTGAAATTAGGATGACACTTCAGGGTTGCCGCATAAGATAAGATGGGATAAGAGGCCAGGCCTTTGTATTCCTTGCATGTGACTTATCATTGAATGCTAGCCACCCTGAAAAGGGGGTGTGGTCTTGAACAAGGTGGCTCTATCAGCCTGTTTAATTCCAGGAAAGGACTAGCAGCTGATAGCAGCCATCCCAGCAGTTGGAGAATATACCCTTAATTCCTGAAGATGGCATCTGGGTGGTGCAGCCAGGGACCATGCCAGTCTACCCTTGGTGTCACTTGTATTTATTTGTTTCTTAAAATTTTGGGACCATTCCTTCACATCTGTGGTGGGCTTCTTTGCTTTGGGGAAACTTATTCAAGGAAGGTTAGTGGAATAAACTGTAGTCCGCATTTCTGCAACTGCTCCTAAGAACAACTGCTCCTAAGGACACAACTGAAACTCATCCACCTCTTCAAGTATCCATTTTAGTCCCTTCAATCTCAGTTAGCATCTCTGCTGCTCCCAATGGCTTTTATGGTATGATGACTCACACCCTGATCCCTGAGGGTCCAAGTCCCTGTTCAAAGGCTGTGTCTGCTTCATTTGTCCATTTACCATCAAAATTGGGCAAAAGAGGAACAAAATATGCCCAAGAAGATTTACTGGCCAGATGTGTTCCTTCTTGCCTTTGTTATGTAACAGCAGCCCTACCTTCTCCTGATGAGAATTAATTACTCCTGTCAGGATTGTGCTTTTTCCTCTTGCCTGATAGCACTTGACACAAGGAGCATGAGTGGCAGCCATAGTTTAACATTTAGTGGGACTTCTGCTGTGTCTCTTGGTGGAAGTGTTCTCCCTTTGGGAACCAGGTTCTCTAAATTCACAGAGCCCTAATTTCTAGAGATGGGAAGCATTCCCCAAATGGGTCACTGGGAATAGTAGCTAATCTTGCTGCTGCTTCTTGGTTCCTAGAACCATGTATTTTATCTGCTGGGGACATAATACCGTATAATGGTTGTTGATTTTTAGTATATATGTTGCATCCTGGAAATGGCATCCCAGCCTAACAGGGTGTCATCTGTGAGCTAGTGCCTTATCTGTACCATCAACATGTTGATCAATCACTCTTTTAGATGGACAGCTTTTGGGTCATGTGGTGTGTGATATGACCATGTATGATATGCTTTTGGGTCATGTCGTGTATGATATGACCATGTATGATATGCTACTGTTACATCTTCTTTGCTATAAAGTGGATTCCTCAGTCCGGTGGAATATTAGGTGGGCTACCACTTTGGTGGATCAAACACTCTGAGATACTGGTACTAGCTGAGGCATTACTGGCAGGAAATGCAAACCCATACTTAATAAGTATTGGTCTCTGCCAAAACCACTTTCAGAGTAGAAGGGGTCCAGTGCATTCAGCTTGCCACCAAATGGCTGTTTGGTCTTCTTAGGGATGATGCTGTATTAGGGACTCAGCATTTTTCTCTTTTGCTGTCAGGTTGGATATTTGACAGTAGGCAGGAGCAATATCAGCCTTGGTGAGTGGGAGATAATGGTGTTGGTCCTATATATAGCCTCAGTCTCTGCCACCATGGCTACTCTGTTCATGTGTCCATTGTGCCAGCACTGGAGAGACCAATAACAAAGAGACTGGCTGAAGTTAAAGCAAGTCTGTGTTGGGAGTCCCCCAGACAGCGATTTACTAGGAGGATTTACAGGACTCAGCATAGAGTTGTACTCATGTCTATGATTTATTACAGCAAAAGGATACAAAGTACCATCAACAGAGGGAAAAGGCCTATGGGGTCAGGTCTAGGTCCACGCTTCTAAGAGTCCTCTCTCAGTGGCATCACACAGGATATGCTTAATTCCTCCCAGCAATGAGTTTTGTCAACATGGGCAAAATAGTATCTACTAGGGAAGCTCATTAGAGACTCAGTGCCCACGGTTTCTTTTGGAAGCTTGTCACATGGGCACCCTCTGCCTAGCATGTACCAAAATTCCAGAGTCCTAGAAGGAAGGGAGGTGTTCAGCATAAACCATTGTTCGCACAGTTTAGGCACAGTGAGCCACTCTTACTGGGTAGGATAATGAGGACTCTGCTGAGGTCCAAGTTCCCAAGAGTCTACATATTTTAACCTCCTGACACTTGCCTTTGCTTTGACACAAAGAAGATGAACAAACACATTGTCCTGAACTCTGACTATTGGGAAGATTCCCTATCACTGTTGTCTTTTAAGGCCACTCCTGAGTGGGACTGTAGTATAGCCATGGTCCATTTTTAGCTTCAGCAATGTCTAACAGTTCTTGAAGTGTGGTATTCCTCTTTGTCAGTGTATGATTGCAAAATGGCCATAGATACTTTGGGGGGATCATTATAGTGTTTACTTGCTGTGGAGGTGCAGGTCCTTTATCCTTTAGCTTTATCTCATAATCTCACATTTTTTGGATATGTCTGTCCTTAGATATTTTTAATTCCTATTACTTCCTATTTGATACATGAATTATTTATGTGTTTATAAATTTCCAAACCTATTAGGTTTCTATAATTTTGCTTTTTAGTTATTGATTCTAATTTTATTGTTCTGTGGTTAGAGAATATGGCCTAATGATACCAATTATTTGAAATTTGTTGAGCATGGTTTTATGTCCACTAATGTAGGCCACTTTTCATAAATACTACCTGTGAACCAGGAAAAAATACTGGAGCAACTGCTGCTCTTGGTTGCAGGATTCTAAATCTGTCCATTAGGTCAAGCCCGTTAATTCTGTTAAAATCTGTATCTTTATTGGTATTTTTTTGTCTGCCTGCACTATCAATTAGACAGAGATACATTAGAATCTTCCACTGCGTTGATAGATGGCCTGTTTTCCCTTAGGGTTCTGACAGATTTTCTTTTACATATTAGGCTATGTTTTTAGGTTCATACAAGTTCAGAATTATTTCTTCCTGGTAAATTGAACTATTTGTGATTTGTGACTCTTATCTCTAGTGACCCTCCTCCCCTTTAACATAGCTATACCAGCTCCATTTGGTTAGTATTTACCTGGTGTATGTGCAGTTTCATGTTTAGATGCAGATTATTTTTTCTTTTTCTCTTTGGGTTTCACTGGATTTTCTGAGTCTGTGCAATGTTGGTCAGGGTGCATATTTTGCCATATGGCTGAAATAGAAGTCCTTTAGTAAAATAGAACATTTTTTCTAATGGGTTGTCTTAACTGTTGTAGAAAGAGTATTATAGAAGGATGAGAAAGATAGAGACAGTTTATACATAAATATGTCATTGTTCTTGATTTCATGAAAATGTTGATTCAAAGTATAATACAAGGCTTTTCCCCTCCAAAAGAAAAACCTTTAGAAATATATTGGTTTTGGGGAGAATTATCGTAAGTTAAAGATTGTGGTCTTTCGAGTCCCATCAGACCTGGGTTTCCATCTGAGTTCTCTCACTAGCCGTGTGACTTTTAATGATTTCTTTAACTTCTTAATATTTATTTATCTGTAAAAGGGGGTAAGTAAGGGCAGTTTTGAGGATCAAAGGAGATAATATATGTAAAGGGATCAGCCTGGTGCCTGACACATAGAGTAAATGTTAGCTGTTTTTAATTTTAGCCATTCTCTTTCCGGAAGTGTTCAAGGTGTTAATACAGAGAGTTAAATGTGAAATATCTCACATTATACATGTAATAGTGTAAAACTGAATATGGGTATATGGCAGACACAACCATAAAGGGAAAAGCAAGAAAGGTACCACAGTATTAGAAGATGCGAGAAGCAATATGAAGCTTGGCAGGTGACCAAAGCCAAAAAGGTCCTCTGGCTCCCCTCAGCTTTCCAAGACTTGGATTTAGTAAGGATATTCTCTACTCTGGCTTTTTCTTTTGTGTTCTGTTCAGTTAGTTCAGGAGCATATATATCCCTTCCCCTTTGGGTCAGAGGGAGTTCTGACTTCCTGCACCCCAAGGGAGCTGCCTAGCTTACTTTAGGAGAAGGATGCTTGTTCCCTTCTATAGGGACCTCAAGGATAGTTAGGGATTTTCATTCTCACCAGTTCAACAAGGAACTGTTTGGCATCCCCAGAGTTCTGGAAATACCTTATTAGAAAAGAGATATAGTTGCATTCTTCTGAATAGAAAAATTTATAATAAACAAGAATACGGAAATATATACCATGCAGCATCAGCATATATCAGATTATATGAAGCATTTAGACTTTTTGCCTCTTCCCCCTGGTAAACCAGGCCTCAATGGAATTCTTGTATAACTTTTCATTAGGCTCCAGTGTAGAGCATCAGATATGAGAGGGAATTGTATAGCCCACCTCCATCTAACCTTTTGCTCTATATTTTTGCATGCCCAAAGACAAGAAAAGTGTGTCTCATTCATTGTCTTTGTGTATTTCTCTTGGTACTACTATTGTCACTTTAGTTTTTTAGTAAAGGAAATTGGCTTATTAGAAACGTTTGTCTTAATCCTCTATGGAAATATCAGTTTACGGGAAGGTGAAGGCAGCTTGTTTGGGCTCCTCTCAGAATCTCTGCTACAATTGTCGGAAAGGAAACCCCAGGGAAACCCCTGAGCACAGGCTTTACAGGAGCAGTGGCTGCGTGGAAGACACCACTCCTGATGCTTTCTCAGGTGCTGTCTGGCGAGCAGAAATAATGGGCTGAAGGCAGAAATGCTGATGTTTCCACTTTCCCAACTTAGCACAAACATCTTCTTTATCTTTGGTGCATTTTGGTGCCACAGAGGCGGCTCCAGGAAGCCTTAAATGCAAATGTGATTGCTTTTACAATCCTGGCTTTGAAAGCATGGCGTTTGGGGATTTCCTTGACTTGAATTCTTTTTTTAAAGGGAGTGGATTCATAGCATCCACTGTCAGTGCCATTTCCCTTTCTGCGATGACTTGTTCACTGTTTACATGAAAGGATTCAGGAAGTAAGACGTAAACATAAGTAGATAAATGAACAAATAAACGAAAAGCTCTGCTGCCTTTGTCACAGAGTGAAAAGGCTTAACTATAACATAATGGGAACACAGCAGCTGTTTGATTAAAACTTTAGGACTTTTCCTGGAAACTTCGAAGCGTGTCTGCATTTTTTTTCTTTTTAAATAACACTGTGATACGGGAGAAGTGGTTTCCTAGAATGCCATGGTTACAGTGGAGCTTTTTAATGTATTGTCATCCTAGTCACTGCAGGGGCTGATATGAAATACTCTCACTGCTGGGGCTTGCTTCCCTTCTGATATGTCCATCCTTTGGAAGGCCCAGAAAGTGATTTGTAAATAAATTGCTTCTTGTCGCCATACAGTGTTTGTTTGTTTTTTTTAAGTTGTGGTTTTGTTTTTTGTTTTACTGTCTTAACCAGTTTGAAATGTACAGTTCAGTGGTATTAAATGCATTCATAGTGTCTTACAGTAGTACCCCCTTATCCACAGGACATCTGTTCCAAGACCCCAGTGGATACCTGAAACTGTGTATAGTATTGAACCCTATATGTATAGGGTTTTTTTTTCTATACATACATATCTACGATAAAGTTTAATTTATAAATTAGGCACAGTAAGAGATTAATAATAAAATAGAACAACTATAACAGTATACTGTAAGTTCATGAATATTCTCACTCTTCTGATTTTATAATAATCAGGGCAGGCCAAACATTTGCTCTATTAAGACCATGCATGTGTCCTCAGACCTAGTTCTTTCCTTAGGTCTGATTTTATCAATGCTGGTGATAAACCAAGTCTAATTTATATGGTGCATCATATGTGGGAAATGTCTGTGACTCTAGGTATCTGGTCATCCTGGAGAAATGACAGCACAGCTAGTGTAATAACCTTTGAAAATAATAATTTGGGGGGTCCTGGGATTGAGCCCCACGTCAGGCTCCCTACTCGGCGGGGAGCCTGCTTCTCCCTCCCCCGCTCCCCCTGCTTGTGTTCCCTCACTCGCTGTCTCTCTCTCTCTCTCTCTCTCTGTCAAATAAATAAATAAAATCTTAAAAAAAATTTCAAAAAGAAAATAATAATTTGATGATTACCAGTTGCCATTAAATGAGTTGTAAAACTAAAAAAAAAGAAAAATGTTATGTGAATGTGGTCTCTCTTTCAAAATATCTTACTGTACTTACCCTTCTTGTGATGATGTGAAGTTACAAAAAGCTTACGTGATGAGATGAAGTGAGGTGAGTGACATAGGCATTGTGATGTAGCATTAGGCTACTATTATTGCCCTTCTGACAGTGTTTCAGAAGGAGAATTCATCTGCTTTTGGATCCCAGTTCACCACAGGTAACTGAAACTGTAGAAAGTGAAACTGCTGGTAAGGGGTGACTACTGTGCGATCATCACTACCATCCGTCTCCATAACTCTTTTCATCTTGTAAAACTGAAACTCTATATCCATTAAACAATAACTCTCCTTTCCTCCTTCATCCCAGCCCCTGGCAGCTACCATTCTACTTTCTGTCTCTGTGATCTTGACTACTCTAAGTATCTCATATAAGTGGAATCATACAATTATTTGTCTTTTTGTGACTGGTTTATTTCACCTAGCATAATCCTCAAGTTTCATCCATGTTGTAGCATATTGCAGAATTTCCCTACTTATTAAGGCTGAGAAACATTACATCATATGTATATACCGTATTTTGCTTATCCGTTCATCTGTCAATGGACACTTGGGTTATTTTCATGTTTTAGCTCTTGTTAAGAATGCTGCAGGGAACATGAGTGTACACATACCTCTTCAAGACCCTGCTTTCAGTTCTTTTGGATATACTTCCAGAAGAGGAGTTGCTGGGTCCTTTGGTAATTCTATTTTTAATTTTTTGAGGAACCTCCATACCATTTTACTTTTCCACCAATAGTGCACAAGGTTTCCAGTTTCTCCACATCCTCACCAACTTGCAGTTTTCTGGGGTTTTTTGATAGTAGCCATCCTGATGGGTGTAAATTGCTATCTCATTGTAGTTTTTACTTGCATTTTCCTTCTAAGTAGTGACATTGAGCATCTTTTCATGTGTTTATTGGCCATTTATATGTCTTCTTTGGAGAAATGCCTATTCTAGTCCCTTGTCCACCCGTAATTTTATTAAAAGCAAAACAAGCAGCTTTGCAGTGTTCAGAGGCAATTTTAAGTGGTGAGTAAGACTTCGCGCTCAAAAGTTAACTCCAGGTTGACATCATGGCTTTATCAGCTGTGTGACATTGAGCAAGTTACTTCATTTCTTTAGGCTTCCATTTCTTCTGTAAAATGGGGAGAAGAGTTGAATCTGTTTCACAGAGTTCTTCTGGGATTACCTAAGCTAGTATTATAGACATCAAATATATGGGATAGTATTTGCCCTGTTGTAAGTATTTAATAAATACTAGCTGTTATATTATTGGGATCATGAGCCAGTCTTAAAAAACTCTTTTTATGGGGTGCCTGGGTGGCTCAGTCAGTTAAGTGTCCAACTCTTGATTTCACCTCAGGTTTTGATCTCATGAGTCGTGCATTCAAGCCCTGCTTAAAACACACACACATACACAGACACAATGGAATATTATTCAGCAATAAAAAAAGAGTGAAATCTTGTCATTTGCAATGAATTAAATGGAGCTAGAGAGTATTATGATAAGCCAAATAAGTCAGTCAGAGAAAGACAAACACCATATGATTTTACTCATATGTGGAATTTAAGAAACAAAATGAACGAGCACAAAGGAAAAAAAGAGAGAGACAAAGCAAGAAACAGACTTTTAACTATAGAGAACAAACTGATGGTTACCAGAGGGGGGGAGGTGAGTGGGGGGAATGGCTGAAATAGGTGATGGGGATTAAGGAGTGCACTTGTCAAGATGAGCATCGGGTGATGTATGGAAGTGTTGAATCACTACATTGTACACCTAAAACTAAAATAACACTGTATGTTAACTACCTGGAATTAAAATAAAAACTTTGAAAAAAAGAAAATGATTGAGCTTTGGATTCAACAAGATCTGGCTTGAAATCTGGCTTCACTACTTACTAGCTGTGTAAATTCAGGCATGTTTGTTCATCTCTGAGAGCCTCAGTTTCTCCTTCCCAAAACGGTGAAAGTAATGTATATTTTATAGGGAAGCTGGGAAGAATGAATGAATTAGCATAGTAGGCACTCTGGCATATATTAGACTCTCAAATAGTTTCTCTTACATTAAGTTGAAGCACATGAAACTGCTGACAGTCATGGTTTATAACCTACAAAAATGGCAATTCCACATGGTTTCTCCTAATACTATAGTGACTGAGACAGTAAGTAGGCATGAACTGGAAAAACAAGTGAAGGTTCTCAAGAATGCAATGAATTATACTCCTATCAAAATAGGCAGGCAACTAACGTATACTTAAAACACACACACACACACACACACACACACACACACGCACGCACACGCACACGCCACATCTTCTTTATCCATTCTTCAGTTGATGGACCATTGGGCTATTTCCATTTTCTTGGCTGTTGTAGATAATGTAGATAACGCTGCTATAAACATAGGGGTGCATGTATCCCTTTGAATTAGTGTTTTTGTATTCTTTGGGTAAATACTCAGTAGTGCAATTGCTGGAATGTAGGGTAGTTTTATTTTTAACTTTTTGAAGACCCTTCACGCTGTTTCCCACAGTGGCTGCACCAGCTTGCACTCACACCAACAGTGCAAGAGGCTTCCTTTTTCTCCACATGTTCAGAAAGCTCATTCATTTTCCCTCTAATTTCTTCCACATAAACAGTCTGAGAAACACCCTCCCCTATCTCTGTGCCCAATAAAGATTAAATTTCTTCTTAGTTGATGGTGATTTGGGTTTTGCTCAGTATGGTGAGTATATGTGGTAGTTCTGTGTTCATGTACATTTTGTGCTTTTGTCACTCTCTCTTGTATTTGGAACATAGCATGTGCAATGTTGGCTGTACTTACATAGGCTCTTTCACAAAAGTGCTGTAGGGTGAAAATAAGTAACTTAGGGTCTGCCTTCAACCCATTTCTCCTGGCCACCATCATGTCCGCTGTTTATTGATCATCTGTTCTGTGTAAGGAATATGTTAGATGCTTTAGCCACAGCATCTCAGTGTCCCTATATAATTTATATAGAGTAGGGGCTAAAATCCTGTATAGTATGGAAGGAAACTGAGGCTAAACAGGATTATATGATTTGGGCCAAGAACATAGGACCCTTTATCTTGCTTCAGGGGCCAAATTTTTTTTACTATACCCCATTTCCTCCCATTCTTAGAAAGGGTCTCCTAGAGGGGAAATGAGGACAGCCTTTCTGTAGAATACTCTGTAGCACACTTGGGTGTGTTATCTCTACTGAATTTTCCCATTTCCTTGCCCAGTCCCTTTCCCCCTGCCTGTCTCCCTTTTCTTTTCCTTCTTCCTTTCCTCCCTCTGTTCATTCCTCCTTCCCTCCTTCTGTTTCTCCCACCCACTTTCTGTCTTCTTCCTTCCTTCTTTCCTTCCTCCCTTCCTTTCTCTAAACCTACCTAATGAAGTTTAAATACCAAGATTAAGAAACTACTTAATGTATTTCCTGAAGAAAATTGGATTCTTGAGATATTCCCATTTGATTTTTTTTTTCTGGCACTAAAAATTACCTCTAATTTTAATTTGCTTTCAGAGGAATTACCATTTTTTTAAAATATGCTATTTTAAAACAAGTTAGATTGAATTCCTATCAGCTTTTAAAAGAGTGACCTTCTCAGTCTTTTAAATAATAGGAATTGGAAGTAATTCCTTAATATCTGAGTTTAAGAGAATGACATATTTTGAGTTCTAAGGAAAGCCTGTTTGACCTAGCTGCACAGTTTTTCCTAAACTAGATAACCAAACCAACTTTCTTACTCAGTCTAGGAACTGTGTTGGTGAAACCTCGTCTGTTTGCAGCTGGAGGTTGCACTTTTATTCCTTTGTTGTTCCATTGTTTCCTTTAGGGTGAGGGAGAATAATTAAGGAGTACATCTTTTCTGAGCAGCTGGAATCAGATTCCAGCTGACTGCAGCACCTGCAGAGATGGCCCCTCTGCCTCTGGGTGGCAGGCTGGGATGCCAGCCGTGGAGTCTGCCACGGTGGGCTCCAAGGTGCAGAGATGCGACCGTGCCGCACCACTCCTGCCCTTCTGCGAGCTTCAGATGGCAGCAGTACCAGTGAACGCAGTGTCTGTTTTAGACTAATTAGAGGGATGATTTGTGAAACAGTGGCTATTTATTTAATTAATCACCAGCACAAAACCATAAAACCCATATTTTAAAAATCCCTGTTAGTTTGCCATGTGGTTAATAGATTGGGGCACATTAAAAAGTGACATGGTGATGTATTAAAAATGTTCCACCTAAGTTCCTTCAGAAAGCAATGGAAGCTGTCTGCTTTCAGATGCTGAAGTGTTACCTGCCAGGATTTGACCCGTCAGAGGTTTTAATGTTTGTAAAGGCATTTATCTTTTGAATAGCATCTTCATTAGGACATCTCCTCTTGGAATATTTCAAAATACAAAAATATGTGTAGAATAATTTTTAAAATTATACTTAAAGTGAATTTTGTTAGTTTTTCTTAACAGTGAGGAACTATATTTTCCCATTAGATTATACTATGTTTACTAAGCCTAACAGTGTTTCTTATAGGGTGTTCTTTTCCATTTTGGGGAAAGGGAGTAATTTAATTTAGTAATAAATGCAATAGCATTTTTGTTGCAGCCGTCAGAATTGCATTTTGTTCTGCCCTTATATTATTTTTTATCTAATAGGTACAGAGATAATTGCTATACTTGCTCAGTCTCAGCTCAGGTGAATTGTCGTTTTTGGATAGCAAGATTAAGGTAGAGGGGCACCTGGGTGGCTCAGATGGTTAAGCATCTGCCTTTGGCTCAGGTCATGATCCCAGGGTCCTGGGATCGAGCCCCACATCGGGCTCCTGGCTCAGCGGGGAGCCTGCTTCTCCTTCTCCCTCTGCCTCTCTCCCTGCTCATGCTCTCTCTCTCTGTATCTCTGTGTCTCAAATGAATAAATAAAATCTTTAAAAAAAAAGATTAAGGTAGAATTGATTTGTTTAAGAGATAACACTGGCATTAAAAATGAGTAGAAATGATTTAGATTGTAACAAATGATAGTGGTTTTTATACACACAAACTTCCAGTTGGTTTTCAGTATACATAAATGTGTCTGTGCAAGGTATCCTACACTTTGAGAGAATTTGAGGCCGAATTTGGTATGTGTGTGATTCACTCTTATTTTTAAAAAATTATTCTGAATGGTCACTGTTTCTAATAAGCAGCCCCCCCCCCCAAATTTTAAGATTATGTATGAAAATGTGTTGCTCAGGTGGGTGCTTGTACAGAAATTGTCCAGCTCTTAGGCTTGTGTTTCTCTGCTGTGTTGTATAATTACCTGCTCTGTTAGAAAGGGAGCTCGAATAAAACATGAGCATGTTAATGCAGCCTGGAGCTGATGTGGTGGTGATGATTACAATGCAGATAAAGCATTTCTCATAACTGCTGTTGCCTACTGGAGCCTTTGAAACATCTGGACCTTTAATTGAAAAATAGTGTGGTGCTGTGCAAGGCAGACATGCTAAGTGAAGTCACTAATTTAGAATACAAAAATATAATTGATAAAGTGTTTTATTTACATTGTATTTAAATATTCATACTTTGTTATGCTTTGTATAACAGGGAATTACTGGGTTAAAGTCTCATGAACATAGACAGTTTAAATAAGATAAATTAAGTGAAAATGTTAATGGAATTTTACACTGGAACCAGAAAACAGTTTGTTGTAGGGAGGGCGTGTACTTTTGCATGTATTGGGGCCTTTTAGGGAAGCAAATAGGTTAAGTCCTATTCTCTGGGTTTTGTGCGTGAGAATAAGTAACCATCAGTTGGTAACATAATTGCATTCCATTCTTGTTATTGCTATCATATCTTGTTATTTAGTTAAAAAAAATAAAATGTTTCTTGGCATAATGGTAAATGGCTTTAATGGCAACATTATCACCCAATAAACCAAAGCCTTCCCCACCTCTCGGGGGCAGGTTATCAGAGCCTGCCCAGGAGAGCAGAAGAGCTGGTGAAGGGCGTGCAATTAACCTTTGTCCTGCATTCACAGCAGGGGAACTGACCTACCAGCCTTCCGAGGAAATCCAATTTAATTTAAAATGAATTTGAAAAGACAAATTAGCCATATCTATTTTAATAAGATAAAATCCCGACTCTCCCTATGTCTGGTTTAGTTAGGACCTCAGAGGAGATTAGACTAAGACTCAGGATGAACACAAGGGAAATAATGCCAGGGGGCTGAGGAGAAACCCAGGAGACCCAGGTACCCGAGTGCCTTGTCAGTTTCTGCAAGTGAGCAGGTCTTGGGCTGCCCATTTCCACAGAGAATTGCAACCTGAGATTAGCCTTTGTCTCATCAGACCTTTTGCTTGTGTTGGAGCTTGATGCCATGTTGATGTCATACGCTGCTTGCCCGGCTCTCCAAGGACCGCATTGTTATTTCCCTCCTTTGTCATCATCAGAGCACATTTGGGTACTGCCACCTGGGTAGCCACATTTAGTAATAGATACACCTCACAATTACTGATAAGACTTTTAATCCAGGAGTAAGGATTCTCTGGGGCTCCTCACTTGGTACTTGACCACTGCTTTTTGAAAACTGGAGCAGAGGGTTCTGCCTTCTCTTTGTGGATCTAATGTTGCCATGTGTTTTACCTCTGAAACATAGCCAGTGAGGATTTATGGAGCCCCTTCTATGAGCCCAAAGGCAAGGAAATCCAAAATAGTTTCTGCCTTTTGCCTGTATACACAAGAGGTAACTGCTCCTGGAAGCAGGTACCCTAGTGTCCCTCTGTAGTAGCAGTGGTCTCTGCAGAGCATCATGTGCATGTGACAGGCAGGGCAGCAGGAGGAGTGGCTCAGACCTTCCGTGTGGGTCTCAGCCAGAAGGCTGTTTCCAATCCACCGTCCAGGACTCCCAGTTCTGAAACAGTGGCTGCAACATGAACCAGTAGTCATTGTGACTTTCCCTAAATAACCTGGGCCTGTCCCAGAGTTCTTTGGGACAAAATTCAGCAAGGGGGTAAGGTTTTAGAGTTGAACAGACCGAGGTTAGCATGATGTTCCCCACTTGTTGAGGGATTTGCAGCAGCCTACTTCATGAATCTCTCATTCTTCAGCTTTAAAAGGGAGTGAGCAACCCTCATAGGACTATTGGGCACATTAAATTAGATAATGTATGAAAAGTACTTGGACCCTGGTAGGTGTCCCAACAAATGGCAGGCAGTACTTGTGACCTGCCCTTTGCAGAGAGCACTGTGGTGGCCAGCACAAGGGGCTGCGTTCAGAGGAATGGGGTCTTCATGCCTAGTCCCACCTCCCACTAAGGCTGTCCACTCTGTAGCTGGCTAGCTTTCCTTCGTATGGCTAGGCTGATTACCTAATTGTGAGCAGTGTGACTCACAGAGGGCTTTTATTTTTTAAACTACTCAGTGCTGACAGTTTTATCCAGTGGATCCTGTTGTCCTCTCGGTTTTAAAAATAAAGTTTTCGGGGGGGGGTGCCTGGGTGGCTCAGTCAGTTAAGCATCCAACTCTTGAGTTTGGCTCAGGTCATGGTCTCAGGGTTGTGAGATCGAGCCTCATGTCAGGCTCCACGCTCAGCATGGAGCTTGCCTAAGATTCTCTCTCCCTCCTCTGACCCTCCCCCTGCTCGCACTCTCACTCTCTGTCTCCTTCCCTCTCTCCAAAAATGAATGAATGAATGAATGAATGAATGAATGAATGAGTGAATGAATAAAAATGAAGTTTTCTGCCACCACTTTTCCTTTCATTGTATCTGAGGGACATGTGGGATAAAGGCCTGACGGACATTTTGGGCTGCTTCTCAATTGTAAATTTTGTGTATAGTTAGAAGTGATTCTTTCCCACAGGAAGTGTTGTTCTAGATACATAATAATTGGGGCACCTGAGTGGGTCAGTCGTTAAGCATCTGCCTTCAGCTCAGGTCATGATCCCAGGGTCCTGGGATCGAGCCCCGCATCGGGCTCCCTGTTCAGCGGGAAGTCTGCTTCTCCCTCTCCCACTCCCCCTGCTTGTGTTCCCTCTCTCACTGTCTCTCTCTGTCAAATAAATAAGTAAAATCTTAAAAAAAAAGATGTAGATAAATAATAATTTAGCTCTTCTTTTTCTTGCTGCTGTTTGTATTTCAACATGTATTTGCAAACTGTTAAAACCAAACTTTCTCAAATGGCTCTTTGCCATTGTATCATTTTCATAATGTCAAAAACATAATATATTTTCTGCTGCAGACAAGCATCTTTCTTTGTCACCAGAGGTATAGGTTCTTTGTGTGGCCTTTTCCTATATAGAATAACACCTATCCCAGTTATTTCACATGTGCATTTTGAGGATGAAAGTGAATGTCGTAATTGGAGAAATGCAAAGCTATTTATTTCCATTTTGTCTGATGTTTTTACATTGTTTGCTAGGAGGTGCGTCAGGGATTTGAATTAATTATAATTACTGAAGAGACATATACTGATTGAACAAATAAAGTAGTAAGCCCATTTGTGGCAAGGCCATCTAATTAAATTCTAACTTTGGATAAGCTAGATGTGCATGAAAGATTAATTTTAAGAGGTTTTTATGACTTACTAAATAATGATTCAGTAAAATTTTTGAATTCTATCATTAAGAAATATTGAATCTTAAAGTGATAAAACACTTAGTCATGAACATACTACTGTGTAGAAATTTGTGGGTTTTTAAAAAACTGTTCAGAATTAAGGACACAATAAAATTTTTAAGGTGTATATTGACGTTTAATATTTTGTAATATTTAATCAGCTAAAGCCCTACAAGAAATGAATAGGATATATGCACCTGAATTATGACCTTCAATATTTATACAATTTTATATTCTCAAAATACTTCACTATCTCAGGAATCAAATTGTCCTTGGGCATAGTGGAGGGTTGTACCAAATTTTCCATATAATTTAGGAGAATGATTATAGCTGTACTGTAACCTTTTCTAGAGATACATCATCTAGTAATGGAGCCAAGTATACATTCTCCATTGAGTTTTAATTTTAAAAGTTGATATTAAATCTTAAAAAGACTCATTATATTATGGTAATTGATAGAGTTTAAAACATGTAACTCTTCTTTATGGTTTTAAAAAACCTATTTTTACTTTTAAAGCATATTGATTTTATTATATAAATGATTTAATAATGAAGAGGTCCCTATACTTACCCTAGGTGATGGGGCTTAGTTCGTGCAAATTACTTTTCCCTGATATTATCATCATTATAGAAGCCATTGTTTGTATAATTAAATGCAAAGTGCTGTGTAACATTAATGATCTAAAGAATCCCACAATGGCTATGAAAATTCAAAGTGGACACTTTACATTCCATTATGCTTTAAGATGGCTGGATTGTACTTGTGTGAGAGCACCTTCTGGTATGTGCTGTAACCATCCCCAGGCTAGATGAGAAGAGGGTGCAATGGCTTTTCTCTCTTAATGACTGAGATAGAGACCTTTCCCTATTGCCTCTGCTTCTCAATTTTATGTTTATTTGAAGGGACGATTTATCTAAAGATCTGCCTGGTCTGATTAACAACTTGGGTAACAATAATGAATAACTGACATCTGTATAACAGTTTGCAGTTCACATGCTTTATTTTTACTTTATACACCCTACCATTCTCATTTCTGTTTTATGGCTAAGGAAATTGACTTTCAGAGAGGTTATGGGCTTGCCCAAGTTTGCACAGCTCAAGGCTGGCAGGGCCATGGTCCAGACCAGTTCTGTAGACTCTGCAAAGAGTTACCGAGCAAATATAACCCACAGCGGTAAAAACCGACAGTATCAGGAACTGCTTTCTGAATATAAGACTTTGGTTGTTATTCCTGATGCAGTTTATGGGTAGGCTTTCATTTTTTACCTTCATCCTCCCCCCCTCCCCATTTTGTAAAATGTCTTACCTGTATTTGAACAAGTTGATTTCTTGAAACAAAAGAATTATTCAAGGCTATTACTCAAATTTCACTTGATAACAGATTGTTTAAACCAAGAGCTGTAGGCATTTTATTTTTTTCAAAAGTGGAAGAAGGCCCTGTCAGTGCATCAAAATTTGGAGGATTTATTTTTAATAGAGAAAACCTTTCCTGAGAGCAACAACCCCCTTTCCTGTTTTGGGTCCAGGACTATAGATTTACATTTGCCATAGATGCTGTCGAAAGAAAAATTATGAAAATCACTAGCCTAAGAAAAACCAATGGAAGTGATATTTTCTATGCTGTGTTATAGTAATAGTCTGGCTCATTCCATGGTACTTAGTAATGAAGTTATTTTGTTTGAGGCTCTCAGATACATGAAGGGTGTCTGTGGAAGTGGAGGTAGATTAGTTTCAGTGTCCTGAGGGCTAGAACTAAGATCAGTGGGTAAAATCTGCAGAGTGTACCTCAATAGACGGAAACATGTTTCAGCCATCAAAACTGTTTGCCTAGAGACTGAAGCAAAGCATCGCCTCTGAAGGTGGCAGGACTTCATCAGTAAAGGTATTCAGGAGAGGTTGTAGATCAGCCATTTGGTGAAAATGTTTTAGAGTGGACAAGTCTTAAAAATTCCTTGCCATTTTAAAAGTCTATGAGTGGCAATAAAGTGTTTGTTTTTTAAGTCTGTGAATGTAAAAGCAGGGTGGGGGAAGGAAACCTAATCAACAGCCAACATTTCTTGAGCATTCAGTATGGACTAGACACAGTGGTAAGTGCTTTTAATATGCACAGTATATCATTGAATCCTTTCAACAACTCCATGAGGAGGAACTTTTATAATCTATTTCTGTGTGGAAATAGTGACTCAGAGAGGTTAAATAAAATTGCCCAAGGACACACTATAAATGACATTGCTGAGAATTGAACCCAGGTCTTTCTGACTACACAACTTAATGCTTTTAACCACCACACTGCACTGCTTTACTAGCTCCTATTAATATAATAAGGATCCTGGAAGTACCCACATCAGAACTTGACCTTGTTAAAGAAAGAGTGACAGTTGACATTCCTAATAATAAAAGCTTAATGGAACCAAGGTTGGTGATTCAGAAGAAATTAATGAGATTTTGTCAATTTTATTTTAAACTTAACTTGTCAGAAAATACAGTGTCCAGTGACAAACTGTAGAAATGTTTTTGACAAATTAACCTGACTACAGGTGCCAGATCAGGGAAATGTTAATTTAATAGCCTTTAAACATTCCAGATTTATTGAGGGTTAAGATAGCACTACATAGCCAAGCCCCTAGCTCTGAATAGATTTGTCATAGAATTTTATACAAAATCTATTCATAAGTTCAATGCTACCATTTTGAATGTGAAAAAGTGAGTTCTTTCTCTGAGCCCATAAAGCCAGCATTTTATTGATAGTAAAAGGCTACCGTCTGGTGTTTGGGTTCGTTTTTTACCCCCTCCCCATGTACACCTTCTTTATTTCTCATAGCCAGTTAAACCTGGCTTAGACTATAGGCCAGATTTTGTTCAAAATCATTACTCTGAACAAACAAAGTCCCTTAATCATCATCAGGGTAATGATGATTTCAGACCTCTGTACGAAGTGTGGATACCATATTTTTAAAGACTAGACTATAGCTCTACACTGGGCATGGAGCCTACTTAAAAAATAATAATAAATAATAAAATAAAGACTAGGCCATAAATTGGTAGAATATGGCATCCTTTGATCCTTGCTGTGGGAGTTAGGGAGGAAGATACTGGTGAAATGGGACTGCAGCCATTCCTTTAAGAGAGTTTTAACTTTTGAAGGCTACAAATAACCCTTTTATCAATTTGCATCATTACATTGTCTGCATACACTGATATATTTATTTCTGCATTAAAATTGCATATAATGATCTGCTTGTGCAGTTGTGACTAATGGAATAATGTTGCCTGCTTTTTGTCTCTTTAATTGCAGAAGCCAAGCTGTCTATCCTTTCTGTTTCTTTCCCTTGATAGAGAAATTGAACACTTAGCAACAGTTTTGAGATCTGATATTGTTTATTATTGACAAGCCTTGATGTTAAGTATTGCTGCTAACTGAACCTTCTGTCCTTGAGACTTAATTCAGCTCACTTTTTTTTTTTAGATTTTAATTAATTAATTATTTATGTATTTATTGAGAGAGAGAGAGAGCAGGAGCAGCAGGGAGGGGCAGAAGGAGAGGAAGAATCTCAAGCAGACGCCACACTGAGCACAGAGCCCAACACTGGGGCTTGATCTCACAACCCTGAGATCATGACCTGAGTCAAAATCTAGAGTCAGAGGCTCAACTGACTGAGCCACCAGGTGCCCCCAGCTAATTCACTTTATATGGATGTTTCTTAATTCAAGATTATTTTGAACTGAATACTGTCTGTTCTTCTTGCTTTCCCTGTTTTGGAAACTATCAGGTGCATAATTTTGAAATTAATTTTATGATAGGCAGCAAATTGTATGCTATTTCAATTAATGAGATCAGATGGGGAAAACCTGGTTATAGATATAATGTTTTAATTCATCATCATGTTCAAATTCTATATATTTCAATTCTGTATCAATTCACATTCTATATACTGAAGTTATTTTAAATTTTTAAGCTTTTGCATTTTATGAACTGCTTATTAATTGGATGATCTGTGGTTCATAATATTGCTGTTTCATGATTGCCATAAAGATGGTTTTCAAAAGACTGATCAGTATGTATCGCAAGCCCCAAAACATTCATACTCTTTGACCCAGTGATCTACTCTGAGGAATATGTGCACAAACATTTATATAAGAGAATGTTTATGGGAATGTTATTTATAGTAGTGAAATATTAGAAACAATGTCCATATTTAACAGTGGAGGGATGGGTTGATAGTACCTCTGTATGCTATAATGTGCAGGTATTTAAAATCATGTGTTGAAAGAATACTAATCATTTATTCCATCAGTATGTATAAGTAACTACTATATGTCAGGCTTGTTATTAGGTGCTGAATATGTTTTAGAGAAGAAAGGGGATTCCTAAAGAACAAGATCTGGGAAGTAGAAGAGGTATAGCCAGTTTACCTGGGGCAGGAGAGAAGTGGTAGGTCTTTAGGTCTGGTGGGTCCATTATGAAAGATACTCTAAGGAATCCTTCAATAAGCTAATTAAGCTAATGCCATACCCCTACTACATTCTACACCGTAGGAGAATGCAAAATGAGTGAGGCACAGCTTTTCCCTTTGCATAACTCACACTTGCATGAGAAGGTGGGAAGGAGGTGGTGAGGGTAGGTAGAGAAAAACTAAAACCATAAGGCTGTGCAAGTTAAACTTCTAGGGAACAAAGCAGAGGGAATTTGGACTTCTACCTTCTTGGAAGAGAGACATTTGAAATTGACAGAAGAAGGGGTACATTTCTTGCTCAGTGACTATGTGCCAGGCATTCTATATACATCTTATTTGCTTTTCCAAGTAAGGAATTAGAGGTTCTGAGAGGTGTAGTTACTTGCCTGATGTCTAAAGTCAGGAGGCTAAGGAAGTGGCAGAGGTAGGATTCAAACCTGGATCTGGCTGACCCCAGGTCTTGTGCTCTTAACTACCATTCAGTCTGCTCTAGCAGTGATACACTGGGACCAGAATGGGATGGGTGCTAAATGCCCTGCTAAGAAACAGGCATGCTGACACTGGGGAGAGATATTATATACTTTTTTCTGAGTTGGTGACTGGCCTGGGCCAGTGATTTGAGTCAAACCACATTGATCGATGGAGGGAGATAACAAGTTTGGAAGAGAGAAGAGATTTGAGAGACAGGGAGATAGTTGGGAGATTGCTGCATGCAGTGGTCTCACGGAGGCCTGATGAAGCTTGCACTAGGGCTGTGCTGCTGAGGTTTGGGAAGGATTTGAGAGACATTTCAGAGGCAGTTGGAGGCTGATGAGACAGAGGAGTTAAGTAAGGTCCCTAGCCTGAGTGACAGGGTGGGTGAGGAAAGCCCTAACTGAGATGGAACATGGAATAAGAGACAAGCTGATGAAGAAAATCGGCCTTGGACATGTTGAGCTTGAGACTCTGGCCCGCATTTGCGGAGCCATCAAGTCACGCAGAGGCCATGAGACATGAACTCTGGAGTCTGGTTGGTCTTCATGAATTGCATTTGTGTCGAGGAATCGTTTTGCTACAGGGAGTACTTTTCTTTTTGTTCTGAAACCTGAATTGGGGGCATTCCTTGATTTAGAGGCTGCTCTGGAGAGTGTTGTTCAGCTCCAAATTTGTCAGCTCATTGTAGGTTTCTTACTTTTTATTATTATTATTTTTTAAAGATTTTGTTTATTTATTTGACAGAGAGAGACACAGTGAGAGAGGGAACACAAACAGGGGGAGTGGAAGAGGGAGAAGCAGGCTTCCCGCAGAGCAGGAAGTCCGATACAGGGCTTGATCTCAGGACCCTGGGATCACAACCTGAGCCATCTAGGCGCCCCTTATTATTTTTTTAAAATAAAAATTATTTAGCCTGCCATAGGAAGGTGTCTGAGTTATATTTTCAACTTATTTTTTCCAACAGCCTGTCACAGCACCTGGCACATAGTGTGTTCTTAATAAATTTTGCCAGATGACTTAATAACATAGGCTACATTTTGAAAACTGATCCTCTCTTTATCTTACCTAAAACTCTTAAGCCCTGTATGGTGGTTCTTTCTATATCCTTTTTTGTTTATAATTGTAACATTTACTATTTTGTTGCTGATTGTAAAAGTAGTATATGTTCATCATAGAAAATGCAAAAAAATATAAAGTAGAAAATTAAAATCACTCAATCCCATGTCTCAGAGACAACTCCTGTTCATTTTTTGTGTATTGGTATGGTATCTTTTCCTTAGGTTAATGATTCTGTTGAATGGAAGGGTATTTTTTTTTTTAATCTAGGCCTTTGCCAACCCCTTTTAGTCTGAGTTGCTTCTGAGCTCTCATGACAGCCTGTACTTTCCCCCTCTTAAAGCTTTTATCACATAGTACAGTGTAGACCCTTCAGCAGACTGTGAGTTTGATGAGGGTCTATCTGCATTGAATCTCACTTGATTTTGTCTTCAGAGTCCAGCATGGTGTTTCAGTGGGTGTTCATTCCATGCATGGGTGACTGAGAAAGATGGCGCTAACCCATTTTCCCTATTTCTGTGTTGACCACTTCTTTGTGCTCTAATTATGCCTCTGTTTCTCCAATTCCATATTGTGGAACACATAAATTGCCATGCAGTAAAACTGTATGATACGATCTTTGTTTATTGCTAGTTGCTTTTTAATAGATGTTGGGTCTTTGGAATATTGCTTGCCTTGATGTGTGATGAATACTTTTAATCCTTTGGTCACTTTTTTTTTATACGTTAATTACTTTCTATTATGTTGATGGATTGTTTTATGTTTTAGATGGTTCCCTCTAAATATTGCAGCACAGGGACTATTAGGTAGAGCTAACTGCCACCACCTTGAGTTTTTTCAGAAGAGGTTCCTTATTAAAAAATACATAATTTCAGGGCTTGTCCAAGGCACTTTTTCCCATCATCAGTGCCTCAAGATGGAATTAGAAGATTAAAAAGATAAAGTGCTTCATTCATTTAATAAGTACCATATTTATTCTCATAGTTTTCCCCACACTTGCTATTTCCCCACACTTGGTATTTCAATAAAGAGGATAAAGGAATTCATAGGAGCACCATGTAACTGTCTGCCGTGCAGTCAGCTGACAATGGCAAAGTTCTCTAGAGTCTTGGTCCCCTAATACTTCTCCTTGGTCAACTCTTCAGAATTCACTCCTTTTGTAGGAGACTGCTTTAGGCAGTGCTTTTGATGTGTTTGACGAGGTCAGGGTGGGAGGGAGGGATTCAGGTCTTGGAGAGTAGAGATTGATTACATTTAAAAGAACTTCAGAGAAAGAAGTCATTGGTGTTTAAAGTAGGGGCTTTTGAGTCAGACATGAGTTTGAGCTCTGCTCTTCCACTTTGGTTGTGGGAGCTTGAGCAGATGACTATAGCCTTATAAGCCTTAGTTTTCTCATGTATAATATTAGGGTAATGATAGAATTCTGCCTCATATAGTGATTGTGAGAATTAAATGAGGTAATTTACACAAACATTTACCAGGGCTTATTTAACAGCTCTTAATAAATGCTGGCTCTTGTTATAATAAATATTATTAGGGTTCCTTACAGCATCCATCTTTGTCATGTGACTGTGTGATTGGCCTGAGAAATGAGTCTGATTTGAAAACTTAGGCTCTTTCTGGCACATTGCTCTGCATTTCTAAGGCACTTTACAGTTTGTGAAATACATTCACATTTCTCATTGTGATTCCTATAGCCCCTCAGCTCCAGTTCTTCAGAAGGAAAGGGAGGAATAAACCAGATTGGCTGGGTCTGAAAAGGAGGTTGAGAAGAGAGTGGTAAGAGGGCAATAAACCCACTTTAGAAAGCTTGTTTTTAATTTTAACCCTTTGACTGACAAGGTCAAAACACTTGCTATTTAGAGACAGCTAGCTATTGGAATTACTATTTCCCAGCTGAAAAACATGCATGGGTGTGTATGCATGTATCTGTGTGCATGCATGAGTGAGAGAGAGAGCATTATTGTAAGAGAATTCTTTTTAATTATTTGTTTTATGGCAGGCAAGACTAAAAAAAAAGTCAGTGAATCTAATATTAGATTCTGGGTCATATGCGAAGTGAAATTTCTCTAAAGTTAAAAAAACTGATTCTTTGTATTTCCTTACCCTAGTTCTGATCTTTTTTTTTTTCTATCCTAGAGTTAGAGTGTTAAAGATGGAACCACTTTGTTCAAGTACCTCCATCTCCATCCACTACCAGGAAACAGACCCGTAGAGGAAGATGGATGGGTGGGGGAAACTAACATTATTGAGTTATTGCCATGTTGTCCTGGTAGGCATTTTGAGTCATCCATGCATTCATTCTGTAGTTCAACAGATTTTTTTGGAGAATTGTCTGTGCACCAGGCACAGTGTTAGCCATTGTATATAGAGAAGTAAACAAAGCAGGCATTATTATGGCTGCTCTCTTGGAAGGTCAGAGGCCAGTGAGGAAGGCATAGGCTGAAGGTGTACATAAATAAATACATAATATCGAACTGTTAAGTGCTATAAAGGAAATGAACAGGTTATGTGTAAGAGAGTAACTATGGAAGGGGCTTCTTTCTACAGGATTATCAGTGAAGGCTTCTCTGAGGCGGTGTCGTGGGCTGAGCCTTCAATAATAACAATATTAGTAATTAATAATAATCCTCACAAGGGTACTCTGATAGGTAGGTCCTATTATTATCATTTTACATATGAGGCAATGGAAGAACAGAGAGATGAAGTAACCTGCCCAGAGCCATACTTTAGAGGATGCAAAGATAATAAGAAAGAGCCTTCTAGATGTAGTGAATAGCACTTGCTGTGTTCTTGAAAGTGGGAGAAACAGGTACACACAACACATTCAGGGCACTTCTAGAAGGCCAGTGTAGCTGAACTATGATAAGCAGGCCGGGGAGCAGCAGTAAATGATGTTGGAGAGTTAGGCAGGGGTCAGATCATGCAGTGCTTTGTTGGACACTGCAGGAAATTTGGATTTTATTCAAAGTATCTTGGAACCACTCATTGAAGGAATTTAAGCAGAGGTGTAATATCAAATTTGAGTTAAAAAAAAATCTAGCTTGTGTTTCAAGAACAAATTGAAGTAGGCAAGAGTATAGGAGGTCAGGAATCTATTAGAACAGTCCAGATGAAATTTCATGGTATTTTGGTGGCAGTAGAGATGCAGAGAAGTGGGATGGTTTGGAAATACATATTTTTTAATTTTGAAAATTGAGTTAAAACTCACATAGAATTTACTGTTTTAATGATCTTAAAGTGTATAATTTTGTGGTTTTCAGTATATTCACAATGTTATACAGCTATCACCACTATCTAACTCCAGAACAATTCCATCAGCCCAAAAAGAAACTTCATACTTCTAAATTCCCTGTACCCCCTCCCCATATCCTGGCAACCAGTAGTCTTTTTATTTCTATAGATTTGCCTATTCTGGATATTTCATATAACTGGGTTCACATTTATGAAATGGCTTCCTTCTTTTATGCCTGGCTTCCTTCTCTTAACATAATGTTTTCAAGCTTCATCCATGTTGTAGCATGTCAGTACTTCATTCCTTTTTATGGCTGAGTAATACTCCATTATATGCATTTTGCCTATCAGTTGATGGACATCTGGATTGTTTCCATTCTTTGGTCATTATGAATAATGCTGCTGTGTACACTTATGTACACATTTTCAGTTCCCTTTGAGTACACCTAGGAATGGAATTGCTGAGTCATATGGTAACTCTATGTTTAAGTTTTGAGAAACTGACAAACTGTTTTTCCATAATGACTGCATCATTTTACATCTTCAACAATGTATGAGGGTTCTAACATCTTCATATCCTTGCTCATCTTTCTTTTCTATTAAAAAAAATTATTACCATCCTAGTGATTGCGAAGTGGTATCTCATTATGATTTGGATTTGCATTTCCTTAATGAATAATGATGTTGAACATTTTTTCATGTGTTTATTGGCCATTTGTATATTTTCTTTGGAGAAATATCTATTCAAATTCTTTGCCCTTTTAAAGATTGGAGGTGTTGCCTGGGTGCTTAGTGGGTTAAGTGTCTGACTCTTGATTTTGGCTCAGGTCATGATCGCAGGGTCATGAGATTGAGCCCCTTATCAGGCTCCACACTCTGCAGGGTGTCTGTTTGGGATTCTCTCTCCTCCTCTCCCTTTGCCCCTCCCCCTGCTCGCTCGCTCTCTCTCAAATAAATAAATAAATCTTTAAAGATTGGATTGTCTTTTTGTTGAGTCATAAGAATTACTCTGGGTACTAAATTTTTGTCAAATATATGATTGGCATATATTTTCTCCCATTCTGTGGCTTGTGTTTTCATTTTCTTGATAGTGTCCTTTGAGGCACAAAAGTTTTCAATTTTTAAAAAGTCCAGTTTATTTCATTTGTTGCTTTTAGTGTCATGTTAAAGAAATCATTGCCTAATCAAAGGTCATGAAGAAGTTACACCTATATTTCCTTCTAAAAGTTTTAGCCTTAAACTTAGGTCTTTGATCCATTTTTTTAAAAGATTTTATTTTTTATTTGTCAGAGAAGAGAGAGAGAGAGCACAAGCAGGGGGAGTAGCAGGCAGAAGGAGAAGTAGGCTCCCTGCCAAGCAAGGAGCCCCATGTGGGAATTGTCATGACCCCAGCCAAAGGCAGGAGCTTAACTGACTGAGCCACCCAGGCATCCTGGTGTATTTTGAGTTAATATTTGTATATGATGTGAGGTAAGGGTCTAAATTCATTCTTTTGTGTGTGGCTATCCAGTTGTCCCATTTGCTGAAAAGACTATTTTTTCTCTGTTGAAATATATTTTTGCAGTAGACACTAGAACTTACTAAGGGAGTAGGTAGAAGGCAGGAGGAAAAAAGAAGAATCAAGATTACTGATTTAAGGAGCTGGGTTTGTGGTGGTAGCATTTACTAAAATGAGGGAGAGTGTTGTTATTTGGGGTGGGATGGAGTGAGGAATAGTGAAAAGTTCAGATTTGAACTTGAGTTTAACTTGTGTGTGACACTTTTCTGCCTATTCTGTAGACAGTTTGATGTATGAATTTGGAATTCCAGGGAGAAGTTTGAGATGGAGATAAGATTTGGGTGTCAACAGGATATAGATTATACTATAGCTTTGGGGCTGTGAGATCACCTAGGGACGAAATATACAGAAAGACAAAAGAGAGCCCAATCTAGAGGCCAAGGAATGCTAACAAACAGAGACTGTAGAGGTGAAGAAATCTGCAAAGGAGACTGAGAATGAGAGACCAGAGAGGATTGAAAAAAACCAAGAGTGTATATCATGGAAGCCAAGAGGGGAAGAGGTTGATAATGTAGGAGAAGGGTAAAGTAAGTGAAGGACTAAAGTCCTTGGGAAAGTAAGAGCCAAAGGGACACAGAACGTAAGTAGAGAGATTAACCTTTAATGAGATGTGTGACACTCCAGTGTAGGGGGTGTATGTGGTTAAATCCAGGTAAGTTTGTGAATTTAATTATGGGAGGATAAGAGAATTCCTTTCTGAAAGGTCTTCTTAATGAAGAATAAGAATATTTCTCATCTTTTGGCAGTATATGAGCAAAGTATAGGAGCTGAGTTCAAGGCGGGCTCATGAGGAGTTTGAGAAGAGAAGCAAAAGTATGCAGTGGTGGTCTTTCATAGGGTACAGATTGGGTCAGGAGATGTAATAGGCGTGCTATACAATGTTGAGTGTTTGAGGTTTATCATCATGAATTTAAAGTCAAAACAGTCTGTGCAGTTACGTGATTTTTCTCCAGCAATGTTTAGTTGGGGAGTGCAGAGGGTTGGGTTCATCCAAGATTGACATTCTGCCAGTTGAGTCCCATGGAGGAAGAGAGACTTAAAACTGTATTTACAAAGGAGTGATTACAATGGTTGATCATGTAATCTGGAGGGTGGTGTTGGGAAATAAGGGTGACATCATTTGTAGTGGTGGGTCAGTAAGTTGTGGGTTGAAGAATTTGGGGGACTACTTGAACAAGTGAGATGAAAGTATATTAAAGTATAGTCAGTGAATAGATGTTCTAATTTGAGATTTCAGAGTTGGTACAGATCCCTGGTGTACCCACTGCAGTAAGTGATTCAAGGTGGAATGGATGAAAAGACATGGGATGACATGGTCTAGGGATTGAGATACTTGGGTATTACATGGATTTTCCTTTAGATGGAATTGCCAAGAATAATGATAGGTGCTGGGGGTGGAAAGAAGACTCCTCAGTGAGGGAGAAGCATGACTGGAAGATTGGTGGATAACAGAAACAAAAAAGTAGGGGTAGAGGATAGTATAGTTGGAGGGCTTGGGTCTCAAAGGAACAGGAATTTTTGCAAGAAAGGAGAAATAATGGTTCGGAAGTAGTGGGGACAAGAATAACTATTCAACCTCCTGGCCTTGAGGACTTGGGGTTTAAAAAAGAAAAATGCAGAACAGTCTTCTGGATAGCAGAGGAAGCGGTATCTTCAATGACCAGCAAGTTTCAATTAAGACAGAGAGGCAGAAGGAGTGTTTTTGTTTTTGTTTTTGTTTTTGTTTTTGTTTTTTAAGAAGTGATTTATGGAAGTTTGCTGATTAGTGCAGGAATTCAGAGACGAGTGGAAGTTTCAGGAGGGAGAAGGGTTAAGTGTGTGGGAGGGATTGAGGATTTATAGAGCAGTGGGGGTATTGTAGTTAGGACAATAATAGAAGACCAGGGACCTTTGAGCTTCAGTGTAGATGACTGAAATAAACAGGTGTACTGCATAAGGGAATTAGCCCCCTAGGCTCAGAGAAGGGCAAGCCCTTGGTTCCAGTGCTTGCAGGCCTGAATGCTTCCTCACGAGGTATGGCAGCTTCCCATGCAGCTTATCCCAAAGTCTCAAGGAGTGATGTGGCAATTTTTAGGGAGAGCAGTTGATGTCAGGGTCTAATGGTGACTTGTCCAAGGCCACACCAAATATGTAGCAAAGCACATGTCCTGACACCAAACATCAGGTCTGCTCACCACTCTTCATTTGTTTATTTTGGTTGTAGTGTTCATTTACTTTACTGCGGGCAGAGCTGGATCTATTAGACCATTAGAAAATGAAAATTAAAGGGAAAAAACCCTTAAAACTAGACAGTTTGGGGGCCATTTGAGACATTTAAGGAGGTCTGTGCCAAAAGGATGAGAAATGGCCGGTGAGCAGTCATTGTGGCCCAAGTGGGGTCTGCATGACCATGACTATATGCTTTACTCTCATGCATGTGTTCTGTCCACAGGGTCATGTAGGCACAACAGCAACCAAGAAGATCGACGTCTACCTCCCCCTGCACTCGAGCCAGGACAGACTGCTGCCAATGACCGTGGTGACAATGGCCAGCGCCAGGGTGCAGGACCTGATCGGACTCATCTGCTGGCAGTACACAAGTGAAGGACGGGAGCCAAAGCTCAAGTAATTCTTCCTCTTTTTGGCTGCTCTAGTTTCTGGCTGTCTTCTGGCCACCCCGGCTGCATTCTGGCCCCAGTCAGTCTTTCTGGGCATTAGTCTGGGAACCAGACGTCCACACGGATCCGGGTCAGGTTGCTCACCAGATCTTGGGCCTGTGTGTCTCAGGCTTATCTCAGAGAATCTGCTTACAGAGTAGACTGATAAGTTTGTGAATCCAGACATGAGGAAATATATTTTAGCAGTTTTCAAACCCTTTTATGAAAAAAATGCTTGCTGGTAAAAGTTGCATGGGAGGCCATAGGAGGGAACTAATATTTGTTGAACACCTACCATGAGTTGGGCACTAATGCTGACCTCTATGTACCAAAGTTCTCGTTTAATTCTCCTGGCTCTCTGTGAGGTAAGCATCATGATCCTTATTCTGCAGAGGAGGAAATTCAGAATCAGAGAATTGATATTTGCTAAAGGTCACACCGATGGGAGATGGCAGAATCAAGATTTGACTCCTGGTCTGTTTGATGCTAAGGTTTTTGCACTATTTCCTTTTGGTCTGAATTACAGTTTTCTTTATTATTAGTCAGTGGCACAGTTTTTTTCTCATTCTCTAAGCTCTGTTCGTGATGAAATAATTACATTAAAAATGTAGCACTTGAAAGTAGACTCTCTGCCTGTATATCATAACCCGAACATGAAAGTGCTTTGCCACGTTGGTTCCCCCATACTTAAATGTCGTATCTGATAGCCATCCTCTTCTAGTTTTCTGTGCTCTCTTGAGCAATAGCGTTTGGCATACAGCAAAATGTAGTGGAGACCTTCATTTTGGAATGGATTCTCATGGAGACTTTTTCTTCTCTTAGAATGGTCCAGTCTGTGGTCAGTTGTTTTGCTGTTTTTTTCTTCTTGAGGTGTATTAAATTCATACTTAAAATTATTCTTTGGGGGCACCTGGGTGGCTCAGTCAGTTAAGTGTCCGGCTCTGGATTTTGGTTCAGGTCATGATCGCAGGGTCATGAGATTGAGCCCAACATCAGGCTCTGGGCTCAGTGTGGAGTCTGTTTCAGATTCTGTTTCTCCCTCACCCTCTGCCCGTCCCCCTGCTCACGTTCTCTCTCTCTCTCTCTATTTCTAAACTAAATAAAATCTTCTAAAAAATAAATAAAATTATTCTTTCAAGTTATTGACATTGCCCTCCACTTTGCCTGAATAAATTGTGAATATAAAGATAAAATTTATTGCTCCCATCACAGTAGAAACCTTTTCAGCCAAGCCTTTTCAACCACCTAGGCTCAGAGAAGGGTTGAGTCAGCAGCTCTGCCCAAGCTGAGCTATAGTGTTATCCTTTTTTTTCAGCATGAAGTAGAAGCAAGAAAACAGGGAAAGGAGCCAAAGTGCTAGGGAATTTATACGTGTCTGAGTTAACTAAGATATTGCTTAGTGCAAGCACTGAGACCAAGAGACTAGCAGGACTGCCCAGGGTTACGCAGCTAGTAATGAGCAGAATCAGGAGTCAAATTGTGACATAATGTTACAGATCAGGAAAGTAAAGCTTAGAGAGGCTAAGTAACCTTTCTAACTCACACAGTAAGTGGTAGAACTGGCATTAAAATCTGGGGATCTCTGGCTTCAGAGCCATAGCTCTTCTCTATTACATTATACTCCCTACTCTGTTATTGTGGGTGATATTAAAATGTTCACAGAATCCATACTTACTGGAGCACAGTGCTACATCTTGCCATATAGAAATGAAAAAGGCAGTTCATGCCATCAGGGAGCTTACTGTTCAAGGTAAATAGGCAATAGTAGTAGTACAGTACAATAGCATGTAAAATCAGGTTCTGTGAGAACATCTGACCCCATAGTTGGGGGTGAGAGTGGAGTCATGAAGAGCGGTCTTGACTAAGTGACATCTAAACTGAAACTTGGAGTTGGGAAAAGTGATGCAGAGAGGTTGAGAGTGGAGGGTGTTCTAAAACAGAGGGCACAGCATGGACTTATGTTAGGATGGTCCTTCAAATTCAGGCTTTAAATTCTGCACTGTGTTCCAAATATATAGCAGTGATAAATGAAATATGTTATTGACAGACTTGTATCTTAATAACAAGATAAACATCCTGGTAGCCTAAAAACAGAACGAAGTATGGAAACAGGCAGCATGTGCAGGGAGTCAACTCTTTTAGGGTGGTATTTCCCAGAGAACATGCTGTGAATAAGTTTATTGGGGTGTGGAAATATTGATTATTATCAGGCTTCAACGTAGCTAGGCAGGGCCTGGGGTGATCAGAACCCCCAGCTATCATTTCTGGGTGGAGAAGTGAACCCACGTGTGGTATGCATACTGTTCCTTTCTTTTCTTTTTTTTAAGATTGTATTTATTTGTCAGAGAGAGAGAGAGGGAGAGCACAAGCAGGTGAGGCAGCAGGCAGAGAGAGAAGCAGGCTCCCCGCGGAGCAGGGAGCCCAATGTGGGACTTGATCCCAGGACCCTGGGATCATGACCTGAGCCAAAGGCAAATGCCTAACTGAATGAGCTACCCAGGCATCCCCACATACTATTATTTTCAAAGTATGCCATGATGTCAAAAAAGAATGGGCAACATGCTTGAGGGTATGGAGACCAAAGGAAGCAGAAGTCTCACTGCTGGAACCTATGAACTGGGGTGGGACTGTCCTCCTTATGAAAAGAAACTGAACTCGGTCTGTGGCTTGTTCAAAGTTGTGTTTCTGGGGAGGTGGGGGAATAGAGGTAGGAGTGCAACTGGGGTCTGGCCATGACGTGACTGGCTTTATCATATCCCTAGTGTTTCTAAGGGATAGGAGCCCTAAGCTGCCAGGATAAGACTTGGTTCTAGAGTGAAGACCTCTGCTCAGACAGGGATGGAGGATGCTGCAATAACTGTAAGGACAGGGAGGGAGAGGGAGGGAGGGAGGGAGGGAGAGGGAGGGAGGGAGGGAGGAAGAGGGGGAGAGGGAGGGAGGGGGGAAGGGGGGGGGGGGGGGAGAGGGAGGGAGGGGGGAGAGGGAGGGAGGGAGGGAGAGACAGAGAGAAACTACTCCTGTTCAAGAAGAGCTAGCCAATTGAAATTCCCAAACAAACAAGTATAATGAGTACTAAGAAAGACAATAATCAGGAGATGAATTCACTCCCAACAAAATATGGTAAAGCAATCTGAAAATTAACTTCAAATAAATATGTTTAAAATCATCAAAGAGTTGAAGGAATAACATCCATGGTAAATTTCTAAGAAATAGTGAAAGAAAACCAAGCAGATGAGAATTAAGGGATAAATTTAGAAGAGAACCAATTATAAGTACTGGAAGTATAAAATATATTTGTTAAAGTAACAAGAAAGCATATGGGATTAACTCTAGACTGGGCACAGTTAAAGAGGGCTGAGTTGAACGATAGTACCAGTGATTTCAACCTGGGATGTAACACAGAGAGATAAAGAGATACAGAGAATGAAAGATGAGCGAGTTAAGAGACATGGAGGAACACTAGTGAGGCAGAGAATGGAGGGGATCGTGAAGAAACAGTATTTGAAGAGAGAATGACGCCAGAGTATTTCCCAGATTGGAGGCAGATATGAACGAGTCTTCATGTTAAAAGCACATACAAATGAAATGGAGGAAGGAATAGCCTTTTCAACGAATGCCACTGGAGCAACAGGACATGCTTAAACTAAAAAAATCAACTTAAATGTCATCTATCTTGTATAAAATGGATTCAAAAATGAATTGAGCCTGAAATATAAAACTAAACTTCTAGGAGAAAACCGAGTGGAAAATCTTTGGGACCAAGAGCTAGATGAAGAGTTCTTATACATGACACTGAAAGTAGGATCCATAATAGAAAACAGAAGGATCAGTTGGACTTCATCAAAATTAAGAACTTTTCCTTTACAAAAGATCTTTATTTCCTTTCCATTCCAGAAGCTGTCAGGCAGCCATTCTACCTTCTCCTTTCCCATGGTCCATAGTCTTCAGCTTCACCTGGCCGAGGTGGGCGTGAGGTGGGGAGGTGGGCCTGTTGCAAAGAGTCAAAACAGTAGAATTTAAGGCAAAAACACATCAGTAGCGTATTTTGGTATACTACATAATGAAAAAAGGGACACAGCCCACCAAGGTAATAATTATGACTGTGTATGCACCTAGCAGTATAGTCCCAAAATATTTTAAGGGAATTGTAAAGGAGCATTGACTGATCCACCGTCATAATGGGAGATTTTGATGCATTCCTATCAAAAACTGATAGATAAAGCAGATGAAAAAGTAGTAAGGACAAGGACGATTCAAATCACTTAATTAGCAATTCTGAACCCCCAAAACAGAGATTGTCTCTTGTAGTAGTTTGTAAGCTTCTGAAATTGAGTACATCGTACTAAGATTTATATTCCTGAGATATCTAGCACATTCACATTTTTTAGTTGTTGCTTTATAAGTATATTTTGAATTACAAAATTACATTGAATCTGAATAAACCACTGGTCCTTTGAAATTTTTTATAATTCCTATGTGACAGTGACTTCTCAGTTTTGTTTGGTATAAGACAATCTATAAAATAAATACCTGGGATCTCTTCCTGTCAGGCAGTACAGTGCAAGGTATTTTCTTTCTAGCTGATTTGTACTTAAGTGTTGGAATAGATCCTTATTTGGTCTTTTCCAGTGGGTTAGCCCTGTGAAGAGCTCTTCATTCACAGGGGGCCAAAGTGCTAGATGCATAGTTTCAGTATGGTTGTTAAGAAAACCATTTATTGGGCACCTGGGTGGCTCAGTTGGTTAAGCGACTACCTTCGGCTCAGGTCATGATTCTGGAGTCCTGGGATCGAGTCCCACATCAGGCTCCCTGCTCAGCAGGGAGTCTGCTTCTCCCTCTGACCCTCTCCCCTCTCATGCTCTCTATCTCATTCTCTCTCTCAAATAAATAAATAAAAAATCTTAAAAAAAAAAAAAAAAAGAAAACCATTTATTTAGGAATATTGTTCTCCTGTCTCTGCGCCTTGAAAACTGTCAGTGGAAGTAGGCTTTGGCCCAGGGAAGGAATGGAGAATTTGGCTAGAATTTTTGGCTTCCTTTGCTCTTATACCTGTTACTCTTGAGCAAGATGGAATGTGGTACTTAAGCTAATTCCCTGCTTACTTTCATAACGTAATTTTAGGAAAAACATTTGCAAGAAACAAACAAATCATTTCAATCTCTCGGTAGTTGAATTTTTTAATTTAGGTTTTGTTATGTAGATTCATGTTATTGAATTTTCATCAGAAAATGTGGCCTATAAAATTTCTGCTTAGAGATTCACTTATATTTTGGGGGCTTGCTACACAATGAATTTTTATAAATATTTTGTGGATTCTGGAGAAATGTTTATAAGTTATAGAATTAAGTATATTCTTATTAGAGCAGTATCTAAGTACTATTATCTACTTATATTTTTGACTATTTGGTCTATGGATGATTAAGAGAAATGGATTAATGTTTCCATTTTCTTGTTTGTTTCTGTCAGTTTCTCCTGAGATTTCAACAGTTTTCACTTTACATATTTCAGCACACAAAAATGTTCATGCATTTCATATCTTATTGTGAATTGGACTTTTTTCAATATAAAACAGTCCTGTTTTTTTAATGTAGTGTCCTGCCTTTTTCTTTGCTTTATTTCAGTAATATGAGCTTTTTTGCCTCCTGTTCTTTGCATTTGTCTGGTCTGTCTTTGTGTTCAGCCTATTACCTTTGCCTTTTTGTTTTAAATATGTTGAATAGTTTTGTGAGGTTTGTTTTTTTTTTTGACCCTGTCTAAACCGCTCTCTCTCTCTTTTTTTAAGATTTTATTTTTAAGTAATGTCTACGTCTACACCCAACGTGGGGCTTGAACTCACAACCCCAAGATCAAGAGTCTCATGCTTCACTGACTTAGCCAGCCAGGCACCCCTAAATCACTGTCTTTTTATAGGGAAGTTTATCTTACTAACATTTATCTTCACCATTGATGTGTTAGTTTCATGTTAGTCAACTTGTTTTCAGTTTTGTGTTTTATGGTTTTTTGTTGTTGCCTTTTTCTGTTTTGATTTATTTAAAATTCTGAAGTTACCTATAAGATTTTTAAAACATTTTTAAATAGGCTTTATTTTTAAGGTAGTTTTAGGTTTACAGAAAAACTGCACAGAAAGTTCAGAGTTGCCACACATCTCCTTCCTGACACTTGTTTTCCCCTATTATTAACACCTTGTGTTAGTGTGGTACATTTGTTATAATTGATGAACCAATACTGGTACATTATTATTAACTAAAGTCAGTAGTTTACATTAGGGTACACTCTTTGTATTGTACAATTCTTTTTTTCCTATGTTTATTTATTCTTTTAGTAATCTCTACACCCAGTGTGGGGCTCGGACTCACGACCCTGAGATCAGGAGTCGCATGCCCTTCTGACTAAGCCAGCCAGGCGCCCCTGCATTGTACAGTTCTAATGGCTGCTTCATAGAGAATCGTTCCACCAGCCTGAAAATGCCCTGTGCCCCACTCTTTCATCCCTCCTGCCTCACCTCTAGCGATTGCTTATCTTTTTACTGTCTCCATAGTTTTGCATTTTCTAGAATGTCAGCTAGTTGAAGTCATACTATATGTAGCCTTTTCAGACTGTCATCTTTCACTTAGCAACATATATTTAAGGTTCCTTCATGTCTTTTTGGGGCTTGATAGTTCATTTCCTTATGTAGCTGAGTAATATTCCATGGCATGAATGTACCACAGTTATTTTTACATTCACCTATTGAAGGACAGCTTGGTTGCTTCCGATTTTTGGCAATTATTAGTTATAAATTATTATTTATTAGCTATAAACATTTATGGCAGGTTTTCATGTAGACATGAGTTTTCAATTCATTTTGCAAGTAACTAGGAGTGCAGTTTGCTGGATTGTATGATAAGCCTTTGTTTAGCTTTCTAAGAAACTGCCAAAATGTCTTCCATGACAGTTTATACCATTTGGCATTTCCATCATCAATGCATGAGAGTTCCTTTTGATGTAAATCCTTTCCAGCATTTGGTTTGTGTTTTGGATTTTAGCTATTTTAATAGGTGTGCAGTGGTATCTCATTTTTTTTTAAAGATTTTATTTATTTATTTGACAGGGAGAGAGAGAGCACAAGCAGGGGGAGCGGCAGGCAGAGGGAGAGGGAGAAGCAGGCTCCCCGAGGAGCAGGGAGCCTGATGCGGGGCTCGATCCCAGGACCCTGGGAACATGACCTGAGCCGAAGGCAGCCGCTTAACCAACTGAGCCACCCAGGCGCCCCACATTTTGTTTTAATTTACAATTCCCTAATGAAGTGATATTGAGCATCTTTTTATATGCTTATTTGTCACCTATCTGTATTCTTTGGTGAGCTGTCTGTTCAGGTCTTTGGCCAATTTTTTAATCAGGTTTTTTCTTACTGATTTTTAAGAGTTCTTTGTATACCTATCAGATACGTTTTGTAAGATTTTTCTCCCAGTCTATGGCTTATCTTTTCATTTTCTTAACAGCATCAACTCCAACTTACCGATTTTTTCTTTCATAGATTGTATTTTGGTGTTGTACTAAAAAATCATCACCAAACCCAAGGTTACCTAAATTTTATTGTATGTTATCTTCCAGAAGTTTTATATATATGTTTTTTATGCTTCACAGTTAGGTCTGTGATCCATTTTGAGTTAATTTTTGTTAAAGGTGTAAGGTCTATGTCTACATTTAATTTTTTCTTTAACATGTGAATACCCACTTGAAAAGATTATCCTTTCTACATTCCTTTTGCTGCTTTGCTCCCGAAGCCTTTGCTCCTTTGTCAAATATCAGTTGACAATATTTGTGTGGATCTATTTTTGACATATAAAAAATTGTAAAACATTCCTTTTTAATTTATATTTCATCATATTCAAGAGTGAAACAATATCTTTTGAGTAACACCCATTTGTGAAAGGAAGAAAAATAGAATTCAGTGAGGTTTTATCCTGTCAAGAACTGGAGCTGGGAGGTATACCCGGCTCTTTACAGGCAATCACATTTACTCTACTGCATAGATAACTTAGGGATTTTTCAAAGGTAATTTCGACTAGTCCCAGTTTCTCTGTAGACTTTAGTCATATATTATGACTCTGTTGTACACTAAAATGGCTATCCTTTGCCTTCTTCTTTTCAGTTGTCCCTTAAACATTCAACCTATTTCACTCGTCTCTTACTGTTGTTCTTTATTAGGCTGCTGACGGGTGAGCTACTAAAAGCCTGAAGAGCTCTGCTGTAGTCTAGAAAGCTGTACTCCCCGCCGGGTGGGGAGCCCGACGCGGGGCTCGATCCCAGAACCCTGAGGTCATGACCTGAGCCGAAGGCAGACGCTTAACTGAGCCACCCAGACGCCCCTACAATTTGAAATTTTCTGACAACAGTTTTAAAAGTCCCCAGAAGATGGGTGAAATTTATTTCCCTAATATTATAATTTAAATAATTTTTATAATTTTCATGGGTTATATTTGATTTAACCCATTGTGTCTAAAGTAATACTATCTCAACATGTAATTGATAAAATTAATGAAACTTTTAATGTTCTTTTTTTGTCATGAGTTTTAAAAGTTCAGTGTTTATTTGCTATATATAGCACATATCAATTCAGACTAGCCACGTTTCAAGTGCTTGATAGCTACCTGTTGGAAAGTACGGCTGTAAAGTATACCAACACATGCTATAGTTGTGCAGTGGGGTTCACTGTGGCTCTGCTTCATTCTGACACAACCCCCAGCTTCTTAGAGCCCTTGGGAAACTTGGTTTTTGGAGACCATTGAAGGTTCATCTCAGTCATTGTCGCACTTTCTTTGTTTTAATATCTCTTTTTTTAAAAAGATTTTATTTATTTGAGAGAAAGCACAATGGGGGGGTGGGGGGAGAGGGAGAAGCAGACTCCCTGCTGAGCTGGGAGCCCAACGTGGGGCTCGATCCCAGGACCCCGAGATCATGATCTGAGTCGAAGGCAGACGCTTAACTGACTGAGCCACCCAGGTGCCCTATATTTTAATAATTTTTCATAGAAGCTTTCTAAAATGTTTTAATATTTTCTCCTGCCTTCTTAGAGTATAGCATGGTGGTTAAGAGTGTGGGGTCCAAAGCTGTAGTCTGGGTTTGAATTCTGGTGTTAACACTGAACCATTGGTGTGATCTTGGATGAATTACTTCAATGCCATATACTCTAGTTACTTCATGTGTAAAATGAGGATAACAGGATAGTTATGAAAATAAAATGAGAAAATACATGACACATGCTCAGTAAGTGTTTATTTCTGTTGCCATTAAATACTGTAACTACAGCCAGCTACCACTACGACCAATACTGGTAGTAGTTCAGCAACAGAAGTATAACTTAGCCCTTTCTTAATGATTCAGAGAATTGTACTGTGCTATGATACACTGGTGCCCTTGCGGGCTTTTGTGAGTATATAAGAATGTTTGACCTTATATTATGTTTTCTGACAACTTTGCGATTTGAATTCTTTATACTTCCCCATTTTCACTGTCGACACGACCACCTCTGTCTGCTCTCCTCCCATTTCTGGGTTGCTGCTTCTAATTTATTTTCCTTAGAGTCATCATTGAGAACCACTTACCTAAATAATATGGCCTAAGAGGCCCTTCCCATTCTGACCCTCAGCTGTGCTCCCACGCATCCATTCTTTAACACATCACATTCTTTAACTGGCAGCTTCTTGACACTGATACCATGTCTGCTTTTGCTGTTTCCTTAGTCAGAAATGCCTTTCTCACTCTTCTCTTGATATCCAGCTTAAGCTTGAAGGCTTCAGTTCTTTGTTATTCCTTCATTCAGCAAAAATTTATGGAGTTCCAGGCCCTAGGTATTGAGGATAAAATGGAGAACAAGAGAAATGTGATCGCTGCACTCAAAAAATTTACAGTTTGCTGGGGAAGAAGAAATTATCAAGTGTAAGAGCACTTTGTAACTGGCTCATTTCACTTATCATTTGTATTCATTCATGCATTCAATAAATATTTATTGAGTGTTTGTTATATACCACGCATTTTGCTGGATATACAATGGTGAGAGGAGCCAAACATGGTCTTTCTTTCATGAATTCCACAATCTAGTGAGAGAAATGGGCAAATAATTCAAGTAATTAAGCCAAATAATGTTTGCATAAAAACGGAGTTAAGTAATGTGAAGGAAAGGAATGCCGTTTATGAGAGCCTAGCCTTGCGAGTCAGGGAGAAATTCCCTGAGAAAACGATACCGGAGTATTTGGCGGGGGGAGGTTCCTGGCAGATGGAACCTCATGACAGTGACGCTGTGGCAGGAGGAGGCATGTAGTGGTCAGGGAACTAACGAAGACCAGTATGGCTGGAGCACAAAGTAGGGAAGAGAAGATGGAGTGATGGAGTGGGATGAGACTAAGGTGGGCAGGGGCCACAATGGAGATTAAGAGAAGAGGACAGATTCTGGAAGTATTTAAGAGGTAAAATTCATAGGACTTAGGGATCAATTAGATATGGGAAGTGTGGGAGAGGAGAGGTACCAAAGACTGCTTCTCCTTCTGCTCCCTGCTTGTGCTTGCTCGCTCTCTCTCTCTCTCTCTCACAAATAAATAAAATAAAATAAAATCTCCAGAGTTGCTCTCATGAGTATGTTTAATGACAGAGTGACAGAGTGTGTATGTGTGTCATCTCCATCTATCTGTCCTCCAGAAGGATCTCTTTTTGGCAACAGGTCCATTTTGCCCCCGTTCATTGTTCTAACTTCCAATCTTCTCACAAACATAATTGTCCCTGGAAGGGACTTCTTTTTCCATGCCAACCCACTTCTAAAATTAAACCTCTTTCTTCTTTTTTTTTTTTTTAAGATTTTATTTATTTATTTGACAAAGAGAGAGACAACGAGAGAGGGAACACAAGCAGGGGGAGTGGGAGAGGGAGAAGCAGGCTTCCCGTGGAGCAGGGAGCCCGATGTGGGGCTCGATCCCAGGACCCCGGGATCATGACCTGAGCCAAAGGGAGACGCTTAACGACTGAGCCACCCAGGCACCCCTGAATTAAACCTCTTTTCTGTGGATCCTATTATGCTGTACTTATTTCCATTAGTCTTTTTTTTTCCCCCTCAGGAACAACTCTTTTTATTTTTAATTTTTAATTCCAGAATAATTAATATACAATGTTATATTAACCCAAAGAAAATGAAAACATGAATTCAAAAAGATTTATGTACCCGTGTTTTTATTGCAACATTATTTACAATAACCAAGATACAGAAGCAACCCAAGTATCCTTCAGTAGATAAATGGGTGAAGAAGATGTGATGTGATGTGTGTGTGTGTGTGTGTGTACACTATATATACACACTTTATCTATATACACAAACAATGAAAAATTATTCAGCCATAAAAAAGAATGAAATCTCACCAGTTGCAACAACATGGATGGATCTAGAGGATATAACTAAGTGAAATAAGTCAAAGAAAGACAAATACCTTATGATCTCACTCATACATGGAATTTAAGAATCAAAACAAATGAACAAAGAATAAAAAAGACAAAAAACCAGACTCTTAAATATAGAGAATGAACTGGCAGTCATTTATTAGTCTTTTATCATTCCTCAGTCTCTCTGATAGTGACTCACAAACAGAACTTTTAGTGTTCTCTATTTCATGCTATCCACCATGCTTCTGTTAGATAGTTAATTCTGCTTCTGTGTATTGAGAAGCTTAGGAGTGGTAGAGGAAATTTTGACAAAATGAGAATCCTTTTTCCTGCCAGGTACTGTGCAATTAATTAAATCATTTAATCCTTATAAAGACCCTTATACAGTAGATATGTATGGTTATTTTCTCCATAATTCCAGGACTTGATAGAGAAAATGACCACTTAGGAATCAGGGGATGTTGATGAGGCAGGCAATGCTGAGAGTCTCTAGGACAGGTGATTCTACAGTGGGGTGAGAGATTTCCCAACCTTCCTTGTACTGTTCTATATTTCTAAATTGTTCCATGTTTCTAATAAGCCTGCTTTGCCCTTATCAAAAAATAAGTTAAATATTTTATAAAGGAAAATGAAAGTTATACTTAGTCATTATGGGACATCTGGAAGGTACAGGAAAGAAAGTGCTCATTGCCTAAATGTAAACACAACCTTTGTAAACTTTTTGGTACTTTCCTTCTAGTTGTTTTATATGCATATAATTAAACATTTTTGCATAGTTGTAATAATTTCTCAGTGTTTTTTTCTCCATAAAAAAGTGAGGTATGTGGTGCCTGGGCGGCTCAGTCAGTTAAACATCCAACTCTTGATTTCGGCTCAGGTCTTGATCTCAGGGTTGTTAAGATCAAGCCCCATATTGGGGTCTGCACTAGGCATGGAGCCTGCTTAAGATTCTCTCTCTCTCTCCCCCCCCACCCTTCCCCCCCTTAAAGAAAGAAAAAAAAATAAGTGAGATGCCAGTACTCATATCTTGATGAACTGTAAAAATGCCTCTTTCATCCTCCCCTCTTCCTGGGCCTTTTTCTCCTTTTGTCTTGAATTACAATCTCTGACACATGTGCATTGCTTAGAAAGCCCCATTTGGTTAACAGATATCAATGTGACAAGCAAGGAAAAGAAAAAGAAAAGCTTATTACTTCTCCTCTTCTCGTTAGCACACACATCATTAATAATACCCTTTATGTTTTTTTCATGGGTAGAGTGATTCAGTTTACACATTCATATATTCATTCATTCAACAAATATTTGTTAAGTACCTTCTAAGTGCCAGCCATTTTACTCTTCAGTGAGGATGCAGAGACAATAGAAGAATCCTTGCTTTTTAGGAGAACATAGAACCATAAATAAGAAAGACATGTGATAAGTATACGTGGAAATACTAATCAAGTCCTGAAAGACCACAGAGGAGAATCACTTGGATTCTCTCTCCTAGAGATCCAAATGATTCTCCTAGAGAAATCAAGGAAAGCTTTTTATAGATAAGAAAATGGTGGAGCTCAGAGAGATTTAGTCACACAGCTGGTTAGTGGTCACATTAGCGTTAAAACCAGATCTGACTGCAAAACCGCTCTTGATTCTACCAAACCAGGTCACAAGGAGGAAGCACCCCTGTTTTCCTTGTTTTATAAGTTCCAGATGTCTGCATTTGGGGTATTCTTGAGTCATGGACCACAGCTTTTCCCCCTTTTTCTCTCCCTGTTTCAAAATGCCACCAGTTTCTGGTTTGATCAAAGAGTGACGGAGTGGAAGTAAGGAGACCTGAGTTCTCTAGAACGAGCTTTGCCACTGTTTTAGCTGGGTTGTCGTGGGCATCTTATTCCTCACTTCTAGGCATCTCTTCCCCATCTGTAAAAGTGAAGAGGTTGAAATAAATCTTTCTAAGCTTCTAATTTTTTGTAAGTAGTATGTCATGGCTTCCTCCTTCTTTTCAAAGTATGTGGCATTTCCTTAGGAGCAAGAGTTCCCAAGGGCCTTGGCAAGTCTAGACACACCATGGAATTGGCAGAGGGATAGGTGGGGGACAAGGGTGAGGGCTCTTAACTGCCTGGGTTTGACTCAGGTGTGTCACCTACATGCTATTTAATCTTGAGCAAACCACTTAACTTCACTGAGCCTCGCTTTTCTAATTTGTAAAACAGAAATAATAATAAATAACTCACAGAGTTGGTGTGAAGACTCATTGAGCTTATGTATATATATCCACACTATTTTGCACGGTGTCTGGCACATAGCACTCAATGTAGCTAATGATACTAATGGCTATTGTGCTAGTACTAATTTGGAGTCCTGAAGAGGTTTTAGAAGTCAAAATACTACAGGGCACCTGGGCGGCTCAGTCGTTAAGCGTCTGCCTTTGGCTCAGGTCGTGATCCCAGGGTCCTGGGATCGAGCCCCGCATCGGGCTCCCTGCTCCGAGGGAAGCCTGCTTCTCCCTCTCCCACTCCCCCTGCTTGTGTTCCTGCTCGTGCTCTCTCTCTCTCTCTCTCTCTCTCTCTCTGTGTGTCAAATAAATAAAATCTTTTAAAAAAATGTATTGTTTAAAAAAAAAAGTCAAAATACCACGGTAGCTTCTTTTATTAATGATTCCTTTATAAAGGCACAAAGGAACCAATATGTCCATGCATTGAATATGGAGTTTTAGTCATTTTCCCCTCAAATGTTCTATTAAGGGGTCAAAGGGTTGGAGTACTGTTTGCTACTAAATTTTACTCATGACCCAGAAAAGACTTCCATTAATCTTGTATAATATACGGGGAATCATTCATTCTTTTCTTTGCTGTGTTTCCAGTGCTCAGAGCAGGCGATAGCACAGGGTAGTACTTTGCAAATGTGTTTTGAGTGAATAACTAATTTCACACTTTGTTTTTAAAAACTGAGGAGAATAGTAGCACTTGGCAGCGAATCTTTTGGCCCTTGGATCTTAGCCTGTGACAGTTGTTGAGTTTGTTTTGAAGGGGAAATGGGGGCATCCCATGACAATCAAAGCAGAATTCTTCTGATACCAATGTTTGGCTTTCTGCTTTGATCAATAGGCTTATTATTTGCCCTTGAAACCTCTATGGTGCTGGGGAATCACAGACATTCCTCAGGATGATTTACACGGCAATAAATAATCTGTGCTGTCCGTTGCTTGCTTCATCAGTGTCTGCCCTGTTCGTAAAACCCTGGAGGCTCAGTGGCCCCGAGGCTGGAACACTGCCGATATGTTAACTCCAGAACATGTCCCTTAGCTTCATTGTTGTTTTGTTGCTGTAATATGCATCCACAACGCATTTTTAAGGATTGAGGTAACTGTAGAAGTTATTTTCCATCTGACTTTATTATAGTTACCATACCATTTATTTTTTACCTCTGTTATATGGTAGGCTCTGCATATATCATCTTCTCTAATCTTCATAACTACCTCTGAGTTAGGTGATTGTACCCTTTTTATAGAAGTGGAAACTCAAACTCAAGGAGGTGAATTTTATTTTGTGAAATCACATGGCCCATGAGTGCTGGAGCTTAGGTTTTTAACTCAGGTCTTTCTGGACCCAAAGCTCTTAGCTGCCATACCATGACACTTTCTTTATCTAAAGGACTTTTTTCTGCTGCTGTGTTTGGTGTTTAAGTTAGCAACCTCTTGCAAAGATCTGTAAGTTTCCCATATCATTCAGAGATGAATTTTAAATTTCTCAACAGCGTTGCAAATACATGAAATTTATAGTGACGAACATAGCCAGATTACTTTCTTGTTATCCATCCATTTAGCAAATTTACAGTTCCCATTAATTTTAATCTGTCCTTATTACCTGTTTTATATAATAAATATCTCTTAGTCATGACAGACTGAGTATAGATCACCTGAAGTAGGCTTTCTCTCAATAAGCAGAGTTGCTGCTAAAGATTTGTGAATTAATTGGGAAAATTGCAAATCAGGTAGTCAGTGAAATAATTCATTGTCACATCCAATCAATAAACTTTGTAAATCAACTCATTTAATTCAAAAAATGATCTATATAGATCAAGCAACCAATTAAACAATTAGCATACACTTTGCAATTAATTAATTTAAGCATCAATCATATAATTAAAACTCCAAATTTAAGCTGCATAATTTAGAACCCTACCGCCTTGTGAACTGTTAGGTTCATGTCTGTGAATGCTAGCAGATTAGCATTTTCACAATGCATCTTTGGAGCAGGGTATCTTAAAGTGCTTTTAATTGATTTTTAAGTTGTCTTTATGATGGTATAGTTTCCCACCCCTTTTCAGCAAATTGGCTTTTTACTTCCCCCAAAGAAAGAGGATGAAGTGTGTGTTGGCTCTAAGATGGGCAAGGCTGGAATCTAGGAGTACAGACTGGACGTTCTGGGGGTGTGAGGAAAGTCCAGAAGTAGTTGAGAGGGCCAGTTACCCGCATCAGGATAACTCAGGTCATTTGCTTTTACTCTGTTAAGTATCCTTGGTGTTTGGAAACAGATCTTGCCACGTGAGTCTGATACTCTTCAGAGAAAGGAAAACCGTATGGATTGTCTTTGTTACCTTGAGTACTTCTCCTAACCTAGAACAGGTATTTTCTTAATCCTAACCGTAAATCAGAGGCCTCTGATTCCTCCCCTGCACCAATAATTTTTTCTCCTTTATAGTTTTGTTTGTGTCTCTTTTATGATATTTATTTTATGTATACTTATATTTAGTTAACTAAAAAGTGGTACTTACTTTTTCCCCTTGTTATACTGTAAGCTTCCTTGAGGGATAATACTAAATATCGTCTTTGATTTAAGGGGTTAAGTTCTGCATCTTATCTATAACAGATGCTCAGTAAATATTTGTTGAAAGAATACAGTGCTGGAAAGGCCCTCATTTCACATTGTTTTTCTCCCCCTTTGTATTGCCATGTTTTCTCTTTATCAAATGAAGTAGGATTTGGGGGAAATCTAACCGTATCACCAGGCTTTCGGGTAAAACAAAAAACAAAAAACAAAAAACAGCAGTGTCCCAGTTTGCTTGCTGTATACCATAGCCTCTAGTCTCCTTATCCCTCCTTCATCTTGGTATTCACTCACCTTTTTGGTTTTCTTTTTAGTGACAATGTCAGTGCCTACTGCCTGCATATTGCTGAGGATGATGGGGAGGTTGACACAGACTTCCCCCCACTGGATTCCAACGAGCCCATTCATAAGTTCGGCTTCAGTACTTTGGCCCTGGTTGAAAAGTATTCATCTCCTGGTCTGACATCCAAAGAGTCACTCTTTGTTCGAATGTGAGTATTGACCTTTTACAGATCTCAGTATCTCATCTCTGCCTTCTAGGATTTTGGACTTGTTTTTGGTTTTGCTCATCATATGAATGATACTGGGTATCTGAATGTCCATCTGTAGTGACTTCTTCCAGGGAGATACTGGGGACACCATTTGCATTATATTTCATGCTTCTGCACCTGGATTAAATGCAGACTGCTTTGCAGTAACAAATTGCATTAGGTAGATCTCTGAACATAATATCTGTGAACCAGGTCTTTGGACATACTGGGCGGGGTACTTTGGAGCCTGTGAAGCAAAAATTCTGGGTTTCCCTCTTTCTCTTCATGGACTCCAAAGTATATGAAAATGTGCATTTGCAGCCACTTTTGTCTTGTGACTTAAAATACTTCTTTTCTTCTCCAACTTTCTTCAAATCAAATTTGATTTTTCCTCTCAGTTGCCTTCCCTTAGACTGATAAGGGATAAATTTTCCTGTGTTTTTGGCAGTCTGGTAAAACCTATAAATTATAAGCCCTTACCAGAAAAAAGTGTTTGTAAAGGCAAAAAATAAAATCCACAAGAATATAAAAGAATTCCATTATATTTAAATACTTTGGAAATTATTAAACAAATCTGTGATACAGTAATATGTATGACTTTTTAAATACCAAGATCTAGCAGCCGGTCTAACTCCTGAAGTCTCTCGCTTCAAAGTAGTGATGAGTATAAATGATATTTGAGAAGTCTGCAACACCTGTAATGTCCTGTGTCATCTGTTTTTTCTGTTCATGACAGAGTTACCAGTACTACTAATACTACTGTGATTTGTTGACTACATTTATAGTTCAAGGAAATGCTAAATATCAGAAGTTAATGAAAATAAAAATATAGGGCGCCTGGGTGGCTCAGATGGTTAAGCGTCTGCCTTCGGCTCAGGTCACGATCCCAGGGTCCTGGGATCGAGTCCCGCATCGGGCTCCCTGCTCCTTGGTGAGCCTGCTTCTCCCTGTGCTTCTCTCTCTCTCTCTCCCGCTCTCTCTCTCTCCTCCTCTGTCTCTCATGAATAAATAAAATCTTTAAAAAAAAAGAAAATAAAAATATAGACTCAAGTCTCTAGAGTGAGTTTTACCCAGAGGTCCCAGTTGTTAGAGGAAAGCCTGTGGCGTTTTCTAAGCACAGCTTAAGCTTTGCTAACCTGTACTGAGACTGGCCCTCTCCTGGACCCTCTCCTGGGAACGATAGTGATCCTTTTGGCACCCCCTGCTGTTGGTAACCAGCAAATTCACTATCCACAGGAGGGATTGCTTTAGAGGACTTTTCCCTTGTCTCTTTAAAACATATTGCCTTTAGGGGTGCCTAGGGGCTCCTGGGTGGCTCAGTCATTAAGCGTCCGCCTTCGGCTCAGGTCATGATCCCAGTGTCCTGGGATCGAGCCCCGCATCGGGCTCCCTGCTCTGTGGGAAGCCTGCTTCTCCCTCTCCCACTCCCCCTGCTTGTGTTCCCTCTCTCGCTGTCTCTCTCTCTCTGTCAAATAAATAAATAAAATCTTTAAAAAAATAAAATAAAACATATTGCCTTTGTTTCAGATTTTTACTGAAAAGAGGATTATGCCGCCTATGATATAGGAGTATTTTGTGTCTTTCTACCCTTGAACAAAGAAAGAATACCTGAGTATTGGGGGGAAGGGGGAGCTGGGGGCGATGACTCCAAGTTTTTGTACTTACTGTTTCATCCCTACTATGAAGTCTTGTTTGGTATATGTAACAGTAAATATTTTCCCTTTTTTAATGTTTCAGAGGGGCTAAAACAATGACACTGAAGAATGTTGAAAGTAATTGAAAACTTATGCAATAATTCCTCCTTCCTAACATAACTATTTTCATTTTCGTATCATTTCCATGTATATATATTACAGTTCCCATTCTAGTGTAACTATTGTGTTATTTTTACTTAAAATTACAAATATCTGATATCTGTTCTTAGTTCCTATAATCTACATTTATAATGTGCCAAGAATCTAGAGCAACCCTGTGCTCATGGGGCTTACTATCTAGTAGGGAGACGGTTTGTCACATCATTAAAATGTGATGAGCAGTACAACAGAAAAAGGTCCAGGCTGCCTCGGAAGCCTACCGTGGGATGTTTAGATTGTTTTCTTGCTTTGGTTTTAATAAGTGATTCTATAATAATAGTCCTTATCCATATCCCTTTTATTTCTTCTGAATAACTTCCTTTGGACAGTTTCCTTTGGGTAGTAGTATCGGTCAGAGTAAAACCATCTTTAGACTTTCACTTTGTATTGACATGTAGCCTTCTGAAGGATGTTCCAATTTACAGTGCTACCAATAGAATTCATAAAAGTATCTTTTCAAAGTCTTACCGTCACAAAGTATCATTAGGACTTTTTTTCTTTTTACTTTAAAAGATGTATACAGGGGTATTTCAGTAGTCTCCACTTGCATTTTTGTTTGTTTATAAATGACTAAGGGAGTTGTTCTCATTAGTGCATAATTTTTACTGTATAAATATTAACATATGACCATCACATTCTTTTGAACTAAATGTCCTTTTTAAAGCAAGAGCTTTTAAATCATTGGTTTTCAACAGAATGGGGCCAGCAGTAGGCAGGATATACCTTCCCGGGAGAAGCCTCTAAAGTCTATGCAGGGTCTCCGTATGAACCCCAACAGGGTCTCCGTATGAACCCCAGCTTTGGAGACTGGGAGGAGAAAGAGGAAGAAAGGCAGAGAGTAACAACAACGGCTTTGAACTGAATACTCTTATTTCTTCCTGAATTACTCCCATCCCTGCACTTCGAATCCCAAACACACACACCCCAGTCGATACTTTTTCTATTTTAAAGTTCAAGAGAGCTTATTCAACATGTCTGGAGTGTTTCTGAAAACACGATGTAAAGTAAAATCTTTATGTGTGAGCATTTAGGAAAAAAAAAGTCAATAAATTTTCTGTTTCTTCTTTTTCTCAGTTGTCTGATGAAATAGTACAGATTACTGACCATTTGCCCCACGTGTATTTTCTTGCTTCAGCAACCTTCTGTTCACCTTGCTGGTCTATATTCTAAGTTAGAAAAGCCTCTCCTGCAAATGCAGGACAGAGCAGACCTTCAGGAGTCACCAGGGATGTGTCCAAAGTTTCAGAGAGTGAAGTCCCAGCAAAATAAGTAAAGCTGTTGGTCCTTTTCTGCATTAACCACTTTCTTCCCTGCATCTCTCTCCCAGAGGAGGATGGGCAGGGGGTGTCCGGGAAGACACTGAACTGAACCAGGAAGAGGGAGCTAGGTTTTGACAATAAGCAGTGAATTAGTATTTATGGATTGAAAGTTGTGTATGTGTTATGCCATTTAATCTGAAAATAGCCTGGTTTTTATTATGACCATTTTAGAGACATGAAAACTGAGGCTGACAAGTATTGCTCTCAGGCCTGGATTTGCCCCCATGCATGACTGCAAAGTCCATGCTCTTTGCAACACCCTGCTGAGGGTTGGGATGGTGGTGGGGAATCTAGTGGTGGTCTCATCAATCAATTAAATTCCACTATCTTAAGGCCAACATTCAGCTACTATATATTATAGTGTAGTAGGTAAGAGCATGGGGGCCTCTGGAGCCAGAATGCTTGGGTGCCATTCCTGATCTTACCCTCACTCGTGTGTGTGTGTAATCTTGGATGAATTGCTTAACTTTTTTGTGGCCCAAATGAGGATAATAATAATACCTACCTTATAGAGCCATGATGAGGATTCAATGAGTTGATATATGTAAAGCATTTAGAACAGTGCCTAGATTAGGTAAGCATTGTCTGAGCGTTTATTGCAGTTATTGTTGTTATGACTAGAAACCCTTTGAGGGCAAGAACTGGATCATTTATGCCCCACAACACCCAGCATAGATCCATTACTGTGGTAGGTACACCACAAATATTTCTTGAATGAACTGAATAGAACTCTGCTGCTTCTGCATTTTTCTTCTTCCCTCCTTTCTGTTTTCTAGCAGAGAGGGGCAGAGTGTGGGTAGACATTGCTCCACTGGACTGAAAAGTTATTGGGACAACTGCTGAGTTAGGGGTAGGGGTGGGGGTAGGGGTACACATTGGCAGGACATTGGAGATCTGTAGACTTCAAATCAGCCCTCTTACGGGCAGACATCCTTTAAGAGATAGTAGCAAGACTATAAACTCCTTGGAGAGAGGGTGCACATGGTCTTATTTATCTCTATATCCTTGGCAGCCAGCAGGGCTTTGTAGAGAGAAGGAATGGATGAATCTTCAGGTGTCTTTGGGCTGCATTGGAGGACCCCTGACCAAACTTCCTCTCCTACTTCACTTTCTGAGCCCACCTAGCTCCTTGTTCCTGCTTTTTGAATACCATGAAGCCCCCAGCTTGCCTTCTCGCTTTCTGTGGCCCTCACACCACCCACCTCACCCCTCACATCTCCCATATACCATCTTTCCCCACTCCAGGCGAGGCTGCACAGACTTTGAACTTCAGCTAACCTGGGTTCAAGTTTCAGTTTCACTGGCAACTTGCTACATGACCGTAGTCATGCTATATCTGTATATATCTGTAAATATGTATGTATATTTACAGATATATATCTGTAAAATGAGGGGAATAATAACTACCTCGTGGAATTGTCATGAGGAATGTTCTTAAATGTAAGTAATGTATAGACCTCTTTTAAAGGAAAATTAATTCTCCTGAAGCCTCAATGTTTGCCTAAATTTGTTTTATTATAAAGTTACTTAAATACACTTAAAAATTCTAGCTATAAATTCCATGTCTTTATGCAATCCAAACAAAATTACAAATTAAATACAAATAAAACTATAACATTAATAAAATACAAATTAACTTAAACGCAACAGATGATGTTCTGCTCTGATTAAAGTCACTGATGTTGGATTTAATGGGTGTTAAATGTTTTACTTGTCAACTTGAGTTTTTTGATTTTCATGTGAAACATTGACTACCATATTAATATTTGTCCTTTTAAACAGTGAGTGTATTTTTAACTACTAGTCCATTATTTTAATGAGCCAGTTGATTTATAGTGCATCCTTCCCCCAAGTTTTAAATGTGCTTTACTGGAAAAGTAAACGATAACCAATTTATGTCAGTTTGCCCAGGACTTTCCCTGTTTTGAAATTCAAAGTCCTATACCCAGGAGCATCCCCCTCAGCCCCTGGTGAACCAGGATAATTGGTCACCCTACCTTCTGCTGTTGTCAGTTGGTCTGTACATAGGTGGGTTCTCTGCTTGATCGATAGCTGCGCACAGTGTGACTTGGGCACTCAGAGCATGAATTCTTCAGAGTTCAAACGAGTTCCATAGAGAGAGCCTTGTGCCCACTTCTCCCCTCACTTTTCTCTGTTCAACGAACTGTCTTTGCATGCAACTTGCAGTGATGTCATTTGGCTTTTACTGAATCTATTAGTGATATTAAATAACTCTAGCTGCTGGAACACAGAACCCCCAAATCTCACCAGCTTATCCAGCAAGTTGGCAGACTTCTTCTATGAAGGGCCAAGTAGTAAATATTTTAGGCTTGTGGGCCATACATCTCTGTAACTCAACTCTGCCGTAGTAGTAAGAAAGTAGCCACAGACAGCAATACATCAGTGAATGGGCATGGGGTAGATTTGTTGACCCTGGCTTATTCTAGTAAGTTTATGTCCTGTTTAGATCCATCTGATGAGGGTCTGGTTGCTCTCCTGGGTATTTCTCCTCTAAGCAGTGATTCAGGGCTCCTCTAGCTGGGTAGGGAATGGGGAACATGGAAGTCTAGGAGTGGCCTACATCTCTATGTATCAATCTGTTGCTTATATAAGTTATTATATATATATAATCCATATATAATTTTGCTTTTCTAAATATACATCATATGTTTATGATGTGTGTGTGTGTGTGTGTGTGTGTGTGTTTTCATGATTTTCATTAAACTAAAAGCAAAACTTTTAAATTCTAAAACTTAGCCTGTGAATTCATCTGTTGATCCTGGGGGCTGTTGAACCTAAGGTAGGAAATGCTATTAGGAAGATGTCAGCTCAGACCCTGGTATGTAGGCAGTGTTACATAGTTGCTATTTTTGTTATTTCTGTGAGAGATTTATTGGCCTGAATAATTTACACTAAGGTGTGTATGGGGTTTAACTCTTCTTTGGGTTATTTATTACATAATGAACACATGTCCATCCTAGAAAAATTAGAACATAGAGCTATGTTTCTTCCTACAATAGAAAATTTAAACTTTCACTTTGTTCCATCATTCAAGGTAGTGACTTTTTAAGTTATAGAATTATGTATGTTTAAAAAGAGGAGGGGCCGCCTGGGTGTGGCTCAGTCCGTTGAGCATCCAACTCTTGATTTTGGCTGAGGTCATGATCTCGGGGGTCGTGTGAGATTGAGCCCCTCCTCAGGCGACATCCTAGGTGTGGAGCCTGCTTGGGATTCTCTTACTCCTCCCTCTTCCTCTGCTGCTCCACCTCTCCCACTCCCGCTCTCATGTGCGTGGGTGCTGTCTCTGTGAAAAAAAAAAATTTAAAAAGAGGAGCTAGTTAACTTAAATGAGTCCCCAGTTGGGGAAGTGTTCTGTGGAGAAGGATGTGAAGCTGGGTGACTTCTGATGTTCTTACTGAGTCTGTGGGACCAGCCTTCTCTTCCCAGGCCCTTGGTCCCAGGGAACTCCCAGACACAGAGTTGTTTGGGGAGGGAGAATGGATTATGCTAACAACTTGCAAATTAGGAGCGCTCTAAGGGAAACTCTCTCCTTTAGCAGACAGGCGAGTGGATTTCTAAGATACCCATTGTTCATGATTGATTTTGGACAGACCCAATGTATATATAAACAGGAGTCTCTAACTTGCTGACTGCTACCTGCTCTGAGCCTAAGCATTGAAGTTGTTTGGCTATTAGGAGTGTGGAAGGGGAGAAGTAGGAGGCAGAAGTATGGGGGTGTCTGGTTAAGTAGGAGGCAGAAGTATGGGGGAGTCTGGTTGGCTCCCAAAACTAAATAGCTGGATCTCAGCTGGTTCCCAATATCTAAAGAAGTGTTCCTTGCCAGCAGTGACCAAGCCAAGGTGTGCTGGGCCTTTAGACGTGGGTAGGACGAGGGAGGATGAGATCTTGGAGTGCACAGGGGGAGGAGCCTGCTCTGTCCCTCGTCTCCCATTCCCCAGTACAGGGCCAATTCAATTAGAACGTGTGGAACTGAATTGAGTTTACAAATGGCACTGACAACAGCAACTGTGATGGTGTCATTAGATGTGTTGCCATTAACATTTCACACCGAGATCCTACTCTGGAGTCCAGAAGAAGGGTTTTAGAAAGAGAAGAAAAGTCCAAACCAGTAAAATGGACAGAATCCCCCTAAATCAGAAGTCAGTAAGAACAGGTAAACTGCCCTCCTATACATGTGTTTTACTTAAAATGTTTGTTATATCAGGTAGATATGGGGAAGGAATGTTTCTAACCAACAGCTGCAGAGCAGAGCAAGTAGAATCCATCTAGGAATTTGCTGTTTGGGAAGGGGACCACTGGGTAGTCGGTACAGGGTCTTCCACCAGTAGCCGGGCTGCCTTGGGCATTGTGGCCCAAAGAGTTCCCAGAGACTGCTGTGGCTTCTCTTGGCTCTGTATAAAGGGAAAGGTTAGCTGCTTTTTAAGAGGTGTGCAGATTCATTGCTCTTGGCTGTATGAGGACTTTTCAAAAGGGTTGGTAGTTTTAGTATACCCTCTTGATAAGATCTCCAGAGTACACCCCACGTGACCAGACCTTTTTGAAAGGATATCATCAGTTTGAAGCCTCTCCTACTCTTATGTGATACTGCTTTGTGGTCTGGAGAGGAGGGGGGAAAAAGGAAATGAGCATTTTTGCACACTCACTCGGTTTGGTGCCCCTAGTAGCCATTATCCCATTTATTCCTTATAACAAATTCATTTTTATAATATAGGAGCTGAGGATCGGAGACAGGTAGTTACTTGCTCAAGGTCATACAGTTTGGTAAGGGGCAGAGCTAAAATAGGATAAGGAAAAAAAAAAGATGCCTGTATTCTTTGTAACCAGGCCTGACAATATGGGTATAAATTATCTTATTTATTGTTTGCTCGAGTCATAGAAGACCAACTGTGTGTTGTTTCTTTTCACTCTGTTGTATTAGCAAACATTTTCATTGTCCAGATTGTCCTCATGTACGGAAATGTAACATATGCAGCCTGTTTAATTTTGTATTTGTAAATCTGACTTGATTTCCTTTTTGGCAACAGCTACTGTCTAGAGAAAAGAGAAAATTTTTCTTTGTGTCTGTTTACAGTGACAGAAATATTGGAGCAAGTAATAAAGATGGAAAGCATTAATTACATACTTCTAAGAATTTAAAGGTCAGACAAGCTAAATATGTATGTTTTGCTCACTGGAATGTCTGTTGAAACTGTGCCAGGATACGCTTTGTTCCTACAATAAAAGCACACATTTTAGATAGCCATCAACTTACTTTGGTATCCAAAAATTATACCAGATTGTTGCTTTAGTTGCTATATATCTTAAAAGTTTAGGACTCATCTTTCTGACATTAATGTGATTTGTTTCATGATCCACCCCCTTTGGCCATGTTTAGTTACTATGTCTCATTTTGATTTCCTCTGTTCTCCCCTCAGCTTATGCTGGAGTCTGTCAGCTGCTGCTATGTACATGTCAGGCTAGTGGCTTGTAATGTTTATTAATACAATGTCAGTCTTGCTGTTGAAAAAACTGTGATGCTTCTCAGAAGGTTGCAATAGAACGAAGCATTTGATTTCCAGATCCTGTCTGCACTGCATGGTGAATACATTCTCAGATGTTATGCAGTTCACTGACCTGACAGTTATGGAACCCCGCCTGGGACCCCATTTCAGCAGGACATATTTGAGCAGAAACAGTTTGCAAAACTTTACACACTTAAACTCCTGCCAAGGCAAACTGTTAGCCACTTGAGTTTGTTATAAATACCCAGTGGCAGTGGTTGGAAGTAGCCCACGGTGTGTTTTATATTCTGAACTGAATGTGAATGTCTTTGCGGTTATATAGAGTAGTAAATAATTGAGTTTGATTAGGGAGAGGGACCTCATTATCCCCCACCTGTGCCCAGCTGGAAGGGGAGGGTCGAAATGAAGCCATTAGCTGTCTCTCTTACTGGCATCTCAAAGAGCTCAAATACATCTGTGTCTTATTTTCTTTTCTGGCACAATCAGTCGAGCAAGCTAAGCAGGCATGACCGGATTTGGCAAGTCCCAAGGACTCTGGCAAAGATACACAAGGAGAAGGCGGAGGGCAGTCATTTTGGCTTCTCACTGCCCATTAGTCTAGCGAGTTATGTTTTTGGAAAATGTCTGTTTTGAAAAAGAGTACTTTGTCCAATGTCAAACATCACATACTCACACAATATGCTTTGATCTTTAAAAAAAAAATTTTTGTCAGTGCAGGGGGAAACAAAATGTGGCATTCACACTAGTGTAAACTCTCTTTATGGATAAAGTAATACCCGAAGGACTTGCTTTAAAGCAGGCATGCTGCAGTTATTACAAGGCTTTCTCTTGCTCATATATTTTCATTTTCTACTTTGAAGTGCTGGAGAATGAACATGCATGGAACTGGGACCAGCGCAGGCCGGGAACTGGAGGAGTGTGTCTTCATCCCTGTTATGACCTGGTCAGAAGTGGAGAATCGAGTGCTACTCTTGGCAGCCTTTCCCCACTTCCACAAACTGAGACTGTGGCTCAAGAAACCATGACATTCTCCAAGGGCTTTTAAAAAGGGATCTCGTGGGGCACCTGGGTGGCTCAGTCAGTTAAGCATCTGCCTTATGGTTCAGGTCCTGATCCCGGAGTCCTGGGATCGAGCCCCACATCGGGCTCCCTGCTCCGCCAAGAGCCTGCCTCTCCCTCTCCCTCTGCCTGCTGCTCCCCCTGCTTGTGCTCTCTCTCTCTGTCTCTCTGTCAAATAAATAAATAAAATCTTTTTAAAAAGGGGGGAGGGATCTTGTAGTTCATATGGTTAGTCTAAGAGTTGGGGCATTTATAATCAAACTGAATGTTACAGTGGAAGTTGAGCCTTTGCCGCAGATTGGTCAGTAGTTCCTATACGGAGGATGTGCTCTCTGGAAGTCTCTTCTTCCCCGTAAGTCCTCAAGGCTCCCTTCTGGGCTATAGAGAGGTTTAAAACTCAGGCTTTGGTGTCTGGCTGCCCTGGGTTCAACTCCTGGCTCCTACACTTAGCTGCGTAACTCCAGGCAGGTGTCCTAACCTTGCCCAAGCTCAATTTCCTCCATCATAAAATGGGACTGATAATAGCACGTACCTTTTCTGGGAGGATTAAGTGCTCAATAAATGTTGACAGTTGTCATCATATCTTTTATCACTTCCTTGTACGTAGAAAAGCCATGGTTATTATATTAAGCATTTATTATATAACAGGTATTATGTTAACTACAAATATTTAGCCCTCACAATAATCTTCTACTCTAAGAATTATCCCCATTTTGTAGATGAGGAAACTGGAAGCTAGAGAGAGAGAGAGATTGTATCATTTATCCCAGGAAGGTAGAGCTGGGACTCCACAGCAGGTTCTACTCTAGAGCTTGCTGTGCTTTGCTGCCTTCTGGTCACCACCATCTTTCTTAGCATGATATAGAGCTAAATGATCACTGTGTTTTGAGACTTCTCCATTAAGAAGCTCTCTGATCCCCTTCCCCTTCCCTGGCTCGGCTAAGTGCCTCTGTGTTTGGTAGCACTCGGAGCTGGCTTCCATCTTTGTACTTACCGCATAGCACTATAATTCTTTGTTTGCTTCTTTGTCTTTCTCTCCCACTGGACTGTGCTCCTTGGTTTAGGGACCATATTGTTGATTTCTGAATTCAAAATTGAGATCTTCAATCTTTAATAGAGTGACTTCAGATAAATTCCCTAATGCCTCCAGCCTCGGATTCTGTAAAATGGATATAATAATAGCACCTGTTTTAGGATTGAATGAGTTAATACAGATTTTAAAAGCTTAACATAGCACCTGGCACATAGTAAACGTTCAGTGCATAGTAGTTGCTATTATTACTGTTGTAATTGTTGAATAATAACTTGTACTGTGCAGCTCAGAAAGCTCTTAATAAGTCTCACTGAATTTCTCTGCACCACTACCATGATTTTTTACTTCCCTCATCCCCATCCAAAGCCAGTGAGTTAAGCTGAGGTGCAGTGTACCCACTTCTCTGGCTTACTCTCTCAAAAATGAAAGCCTTGAACATGGAGCCCTAAGTGCTCTTCTATGAGCTTCAGAGGAGGCTTGATGCCTTGGCCAGAAGTTGCTTGCTTGTAGTGCCCCTGACTGTTGCTACCATGTCCAGCAGATTGCACATTTTAATGGCCCTGTGTTACCAATTATAAGCAATGGCTGGAATCCATTCCCCCAACTAAGCAATGTCTGCTGACGGGGTAGGGGAGAGGGGGTGAATGGGGCCTCTTCTCTTGGAGTGATGACTTAGGACAAGGGGAACCCAAGAGCACTAACATTTCTAAGCTCCTTTTACTGTTTGTCAACCTTAACACCAGGTGCTTGGCATTCGTTGTCTGTTGTGTCCTCTCTGACAATTCTGTAGGGAAGCGGCCTCCTTATTTCATGGATGTAGCTGAGGTTCCCACATGTTAAGGCAACATTTTGGTTAGCCATGGAACCAGAATGTGAACCAAAGCATATTTAACTCGCAGTCCATGTGTTTTCCTCTCCAGTATGTTGCCTCCCAACTTGGATTCTGCTTCCAGCGCTGTCCCTATAAATAGACTCTAAGCTTTTCAGATAAGGACCTGTGCCCCATCACCTCTGGTTTAATATTTAACAGAGAAATGCTCATCGTGTTAGGTTAATGTGGGTATAAAAACTTCCCTTTGGTAGCTGAGTGGCTTTGCACTGGGACAGAGCTGAATTCCTCAAGTGAGTAATCTCTTTTTAAAATGCCCATACGTTTTTCAGTGGTTACGAGACTTGACAGGACCTAACTTTGAATTGACTGAAGCACTCCGGGCGGCATTTAGTCAGCTCTGAAGTGGCTCTGCATCCTAGACCCGGCACAGGCAGCGCAAGGAGCTGTGGAGGGCAGCTGCTTTGCTCAGGGCCCCCCCGAGTGCCCTGCTGTGGTGGCAGACAAGCTGTCTGCCCACGAGGGGAGCAGGAGGACGAGCAGTTTCTGAGCCGAGACCCTGGGTTTGTAGTCCATCTGTCTCTCCATCGGCCTGTCTGTCTGAGGGCTAATCACCCTCAGCACAGGCCACACCTCAGAGACTGGAATGCAGGGCCACACCAAAGGGAGGCAGGACTAGCGAGTGCCCTACCTACCTGCTGCCGGCATTTCCCCCGAGATCAGTGTCTCCTCGGTCACACACCCAGTGCCCAGCACTAAATAAAAAGCAGCTCTGAAAGATGTATTTCAATAGACTTTTTAGAAAGCCCGTAAAAATTCCTGGATATAAAGAAATGAGGCATAAAACCCAGAATGTTTGGAAATCAAGCTGAAAATTGTGGGAGCAAGTCTCCATATCCATTTATTAAATGGGAGCATAACTTAACAGTTGCACCTAGATGTCTTCTGGGAACCACTTCGATTCTGTGCACCCGTAAGTGCTGTAGACTTGGGGCAAGATCCAAAGTTGGTGTTTGTCTGGAGGGAGAGAAGCGAGTGGAGTGGGAGACTGACCTAAGGAAGCTTTCATTAGGTCTGGTTGAGTGTGCAGTACGTGGGTCACAACCTCCTTCTCCTTTTAATGTGCACGATTTTACTGAAATGGAGCCCCAGAGTAAGATACCGCACACTCGTGAAGGCATGTTCTGAGCGCCGTGCGTGCCCCTTCCCTTCACTGTTGTTTTCATTTTCCTCTCCTGAACCTTGCTACCCTGGCTTCAGCACGGAGGCTGTAAAGGAAGATGGAGAGCCGAGTTACCTCAGAATGATCACTATCGTTAACATTCACGGGTGGTTCACTTATCATTCCTGACTGCACAGACATGGCAGCCGCTCGGAAGCGTCCGCAGGTGTAGCATGGTGATACATATTACATTGTGCCACAATGGATTTATGTATTCTGTAACAAAAGAAAAGTGTAATGAAAAAATACAGAAGGTAATCCTTTATTCCTCCACCGCACAATTTATCAGTAATGCCTGTGGATGATAAGTGCCAGGGATTTCCTCTGCTTGCTTTAACCTTGTCACCCAGGTACGTTTTGGTAAAATGACAGAAAAATACAGACTAGGGATTTTCCTCTGTTCAAAAATCTTTTAAAAGGACACTTTTAACTTATGGAAGTTAGTCCAAACGCAAGGCTTCCTTTTGAGCTTCTAGTCTGCCTTTGCTAAAAAAGATAAACGTATTCGTTTGAAATAATGCTGTCAGCCAGCAGATTAGAAGAGAATGTAAACAATTTATAAGCAGACTCAAATCTAAAACAGTTCAGGTGGAACCCAGGGAGATGGGAGTTCGTGAGATCTAGCCCAGTACTAGTTCGTGCGTACCCGAGAACTAGTGTTCCCTTTTAGGCCCCATTCACCCATTGCCCAACATATTGTCACAGATGGAGCGCGTACTGACTTCTGAGGAGAGAGCAGGGCAAGACAAGCCTGAATGTGGATGATTGGCATTTGTTCCAAACACACGCTGGCCTAGTGCCAGAGCAAATACCCCCAAGTTTATAAATGCACAAGGCACTTTACATTTCAGTGCTCTTGCCAAAGTATCACTTACTGCATCGCTCCTTAAATATAGTTTTTTAAAAAAGAGCTATTTCTTATTTTGCTTTGATCAGTAAAATAAACTTTTAAAGATTGTTCTGGGATGGGGTCCAGCTTCTGAGGTAAAGAATGGCTGGAGCTCAGGCATGATTCAGTAACAGAGTGTTCAGTAAAATTAGCTTGACAGTTCTCAGGCCTGCTGTTCAATAGCAAGAACTTGACCAAGTTAAAATGGATGATCGTGCTGGCTAGACCAGCGTCGGCTTTTGCTTTTTAACAAATGGAATGTCAAGGATTAAACAGCAAGCCGTATGGAGAGGAGGGGTGTGGAGATGTCTTTGTATTAGGGAAGCAAATTGGGTCCTTGGTTTTGAGATCGGCCCCCAGCCCCTGTGGAAAGCCAGCCACCTGGTTGGGTCCAAACTAGGTCCCAAAGAGGTTTAAGGCCTCTTCTCAGCCTGTCCTACCATGGGGAAGCTTTTCCATGGCTTAGCTTGAGGCTTGGCTTTTCTTTCGGATTTCTTGTCAGTATGAAGTTCTGCCATATTTTTTGGCTGTGTGTTCTCCTTTGAGATTCTTATGAGGAAATGGGAAGGCGACCAAACTCCTTGTGGTAATTCCCATGTTCCATAGTTGGAAACTTGGGTCCCATTTGTTAGATGAGCTGCTTGGAATTGGCCTGTTTTGTTCTGGTGCCTGAGCATAGTGAGTAGTATTTGTGATACTTGCTATTGCAATTAACAGTCTTCGTGAAGTTATACCTCACCCAGGGATGGGCTTCTGTGTTTAGGGTACTTGTTCCCTACCAGTTTTTTCCTATCTAAATGAACCACTCCCTCCAAATTTGACTGACTAGAAGCTTACAAGTAGTGTCAGTATTTTGTGTTGTAATCATTTATACTTGATTTCATATTTTGTTTGACCTTCTAGGACTAAATAAATTAAAACATTCCTACTGAAGTATATACAGACCGTACGTTTAAAATTTATTTGTTTACTTACTTACTAGCCAGTTAGGAAGAGCCTTTTTTTCCTTATTCTCAATTGATTTGGGCTATCGTATGTTCCCCTCCATCTTCCTCCTCCCCCCCATCCTCACCCCGTGACATTTTTCCTCTAGGGCTCCATGAGCTTTAATGTGATGGTAGTATCTGCCTGCAGTGACATCTACTGACACAAGCCAAGTCTATTGTCAATCCTTGCTCCAGGATTTGGCTTGGGAGCCAACATGAGTAACCCACAGTACTAGTGACCCACACAGACCAGTTAGATTCAATTTGAGGTAAATTAGAAAAACATTCCCTAACTCTGACCTTTCTTTCACTTAGAACTATTTATACCAGAATGCCTCTCTCTCTCTCTCTCTCTCATTAGAAGTTAGTCGGTTTTTAAATAATTGGCACTTTGAGGTACACTCAGTACACTCTATTAAACACAGTGAAGACTGCAATAACATTCCTCTGGTTGAATGTTAGTGATGATTTAATATTTGTCTTTTCCTACAGAAATGCTGCTCATGGATTCTCCCTTATTCAGGTGGACAACACAAAGGTCACCATGAAAGAAATCTTGCTTAAGGCAGTGAAGCGCAGAAAAGGATCCCAGAAAATTTCAGGTGAGACCCTGGAGGTAGAAGCTTAACCGTTAGTTTAAAAGTGCTTGGTGTGTGCGTG
>NW_027397086.1:6159572-6267070 GCF_003265705.2 Callorhinus ursinus
ACTGAAGTGAGAGGCGAGATTAAACAACATGTGCCATGTGGAGGCGAGAGTTCTCACTACTGGTTTGTTAGGGGTTAGTTGCACGAAGAACAAGGTTTCAGAAATCCTTTTATAGGCTGACAGTGCACTTCTGTTGCTTACCCACAAACCTCTAACCTCTCTCCTCTTTTTTCCAGACCGACCATACAACTTTCCATTTCATAGTAATCATAAATTGAGAACCTAAACTATTTTAGTATGAAACCCAGATGTGGTGACTGCTCCAACATTTAAGTACTCTTGCCCTTCCCTCTGGCACTCCTTTCCCCATTTTCATTTGTAAAAAATTGGAAGGTGGCAGCTATTTGAGCAAAAGAAGGCTTCTTTGTTTAGGTAGATAGGTTTGTCAATGGAAACCCTTAGGGTTTTAAAATATTTTTGCTTCGTATGGACAGACTATCATTACAGGCACTTGTAACTGATCTGGAATTTTGACTTGTATTATTTGTAATTATCATTGTCATAACTATTTATGAACACTGCAGGGTTTCTATTACTATTCATGTGCTGAACTAGAGGAGTCTTTTCACTGTGTGTTCCAGTCGGTGCTCTGCTAAGGCCCGTTTTTTTAAAGCCCATTTTTAAATGTCCCTTTTAAAGTTTCTCTACAGCTTTTCATTTTATTACTGATCCACTTGACATTTGGAAGCTACCTGCACTGGCAGAAAGTCCCCACTGTTTAAGAAAATTGTAAATGGAGAATCTGGTTTTAGAAGAATTAACTGGTACCTCTTTACTAATTTTTGTAGTGGGTGGGTGAGTTTTTGACATAATGAAGAGTAGCCAGTCAGGTCCTTTGATTTAGCTAGTAAAATATACTGACCTGTTATTTAGTGAATGAAGTCCTTAGCTCGTCAAGTTCTCCTTTGGTCAGGTTCACCCTCACAGCCAGTGACCTTCTGAGCTTCTTAGTATTTTGTTGTTTAAATATGCTATCACCCAGGCGCCTGGGTGGCTCAATTGGTTAAGCGACTGCCTTCGGCTCGGGTCATGATCCTGGAGTCCCGGGATCGAGTCCCACATCGGGCTCCCTGCTCAGCAGGGAGTCTGCTTCTCCCTCTGACCCTCTTCCCTCTCGTGCTCTCTATCTCTCATTCTCTCTCTCTCAAATAAATAAATAAAATCTTTTAAAAATAAATAAATAAATAAATAAACAAACTATCACCCAGCCAACCTTTACCAGCCTCCTGAAGCATGGTGTTGGGTATGGCAGGAATGCTTAAGAAATGGAGGCAGATACAATTTCAATTTATTTTTTTATTTTTTTATTTTTCTTAAGATTTTATTTATTTACTTGACAGAGAGAAGCACAGTGAGAGAGCGAACACAAGCAGGGGGAGTGGGAGAGGGAGAAGCAGGCTTCCCTCGGAGCAGGGAGCCCGATGTGGGGCTTGATCCCAAGACCCTGGGATCATGACCTGAGCGGAAGGCAGATGCCTAACGACTGAGCCACCCAGGCGCCCCTGCAATTTCAATTTTACATTGACACAAAAATATAGTTAACTCTTGGTGTACAAAAGAGGAAGGCTTCGAAGTGGGATGTTCCAAGCAGAATAGTTCTCTGCACGGCTCTGTTTCAGTATTTGTTGTCATTTTGAAATGGAGGTGTTTTTCTTTATCATCTGCTGGAAGATTGAACCAGAAGCATATTAACTTTTTCTTACCCTTGTTCATTCTAGCCTTTTGATGTGAAAGACAAATTTTTATTAGTCTGAAAATCCTTCTGAAAAGTTCGTATAGCATTGTTAAAAAAACTTAGGACATTCATTTTTGCTTTTCCCTTACAAAATTTCACCTAGACTTTGAAAGATAAATGTTAGCTTTGTCAAGTGGACTCTCTCTTAACATCTCTGTTCAGAGTCACAGTCCACCCTATTGTTTGCTAATGTACTGTGTTTTCACAAGACACCTAGGATGTCATTAGTGACATTGTCTAGACTAAGACGCCTCCACATTATTCCCTAAAATACTCCTAGGCTCAGAGAAGGCCAGCAAACAGCTACCACAGTTTGCAGAGTTCTGATCAGAAAGAGGGCTAATGATGACATCATTGGATTCTCAAGTTTTATATTAAAGATTCGTGTAAAATGTAAATTTTGATCCATACTGTATTTGTACTTTCATTCATCCTGTGTCCTCATGTGTCAGACCTGTGCTGGGTGCAGGGAGAAAGTGGGAGGCGGGATTTACAAGGCCTGTGCTGAGGAAGAACTTACATTCTAGAAAGAAGGTAAAAATGCGGGGCTGTGAGAGAGAATAATAAGATGCAACATATAGGGTGGTCAGGGAACTCCTCCCTGAGAAATTGACATTTAAATTGTGACCTTCACATTTAAGCTGTGAAGAGTTGGGGAGGGCCAGTGTCATTCAAAGCAGTGGCTAGTAAAGGTTTACTCTATTTTAATATAAAAAGAACATTTCAGATTTCTTTGTAGTTAATTTACGTAACTCTCTCCCCCTCCACCCCACCTCCCCAAAAAAGTAGTGAAATTGACCCTTGAATTGTTCCCTGGACAAAGTCCTCACATCTTACCCATTAGCAGGTCCTCTCAGTTTTATCTCCAGAATATATCCTGAATGTATTCAGTCTTTTCCATCTCCACTGGATGAGTCCAGATCGCCATGACTTAAATAGCAGTTTGATGGTTTTCCTGCCTCTGCTCTTGTCCTCCTCCAGTCTCTTGCCTACACAGCAGCCAGAGGGATCCTCTGAGGTATAAATCAGATCGTACCTGCTCTACACCCTTCAGTGACTTTCAGAATAAAACCTAAACTTCCAACTACTGTAAAATACTCTGAGGCCCAAAGAGGGGAAGGGACATACAGAGAATATGAACACAAAGAAAGAAAAGAATTGGAAAGAAGTGCAGAATTGATCATTGCAATATGGCAGAGAAATATAGACAGACCAGGCAGAGAACCTGGGAAGCCAGGGTAGGGATTTGGAGCCTGTAACTTAATGTGGACCTGCTCTAACTAATAGACGGGTGACAGCAGGGCCAATCTCTGACACAATTGATAGGCCTTACTTTCATGCCAGGTAGACCTAGAAAGTAGCGTACAAATTAATTAATTAATTAGTAATGTTTTAAAGGGGGTTTGTGTATCAGGAGAGGAGTTGGTCTTTCCCCAAGATGTGGTTCCAATGAGGGAAGAGCTGATTTATTGAGTGCCTTTGTGTATTACACATATTACCTCATTTAATCTGCAAATACCCCTAGAAGGTAGATTTTATTATGCCTGTCTTACAGACGAGACTTTAGAAATGTTGGGGGGGCGGTGCACGTTAGAATTAAGGAACTGTTGAGAACTGTGTATGTAATCATGTGCTTCCCTCTCTGAGCCTCCCTTTCCTCAGCTCTAAAAGAGCTTAAAGTCACCCAAATTTCCACAGTAAGTAAATGGCAGAATCTAAATTGGAGCCCAGGCTTTTTTGACCTCAAAGCCCATACTCTTTTTATTATACCATGTTGCTTATTAGAACCCTAATGGGAGAACAAATTTAAAATTCTGTAAACAGAAATGTTCATTGATTCTAAGATCTAAATGCACTAGGGAAGTGCAGCATTTAAAGGAACCCTGTGGTGAATCTGGATATAAAGCCAGGAATTCTTTTTGTAATTGCACAGTTTGTCTGTATTGGTGTCAGTTTTAATGTTTTATGTCTGGCTTTCTTAAAGCAACATACACCTGTCCTGAGCTGCCCTGTGGAAAAGAGAAACCCATATGTTTTAGAGGGAGCGGGGTTACTAACAGTCTTCTAATGTGAAGTGTTCTCCCAAGGCTAAAATAAGCTAAAGAATCTTCTTGCTGTAGAGTTGAAGAGTCTTACTCCATGTGTAATTGTAAAGATGGAAAATCCAGTAACCTTTCTGCTATGAAAGTAATTTGTGAGCCAGAGACACAGACATGTGGTTTCCTTATGCTATAGCAGGTAATCCTTTAAGAGAAAAAAAAAAGATGATGATGAAGAAGAAAAGGTAAATAAGACTGTTTAAAGGTTCTTAGTCAAAAAGGCAGTAATTTCTGTGGAAAACTGCTCCTCATGAAATAAAAAATCACACTGATGCCACTCATGCATGGGGGCTGGATGAGACATAAGACCTGATACTTGGTATCCAATGACCCAGTGGGAAAATGATAGAGAAAATTAGGGCAACTAAAGTGTGTAAATGTCTAACTCAGAAATGCCCCGGGCAAGAAGCTCCAAGTTAAATATTCTTCCTTCCCCCTTCCTGCCTCTTTATCTTGTTGTTTCTTCCCACCTGAGCCTTCCCCTGTCTGGAGTGCTCTGAGGCTCCTGATGGATCTTCCTGAGAATAGAGCAGAGCATGTTAAAGATGGCATTGCAGTCAACTATTTTATCTAGGAAGCCTGGAAATTTAGAGAATTTATGTCAGGCAAAAATCTTTGGGAACCGCTTTAGAGACCCAATTATTTTAGAAGGGTGTTATGAGCTCTCACAACCGCCACATCAGAAAAACCTGAAATATATCATTCGCCAAAACCACATTTGACCAGCGTTTACTCTTCCTGCTAGTCACTAATCTTTCAGAAGTTCCTTTTCCATCACAAAATCTATTCATTCACTCCATCTGGGGCAGTCACCAACGTGGATTAGATTAAAGCAAAAGCCGAATGAAAGAAAGAGAAAAGACCTTTCTCCTGACAGGCTGTGTGGTGCTGCAGGAGGCACATACATTTTGAAGTCAGAGGAAGGACCTTTCTCTGGGCCACTAGGGACTAATTCTAGAGCATCACTAATTTAATAATAGCTTTTCAGAAAAAAAAAATAAAGAAATACTACATTCAATGTACATATTGATTGTAAGCTGTAGCCTAATTTTAGAAATGTTATAAAGTAGGAAAAAATGCATCTTAGAATGAAGAACTATGGTAATGGAAAGCATAATCCTGTACTTTCCTCAGCTGTGACAGGGGAGAGGTTGAGGGGAGGAGTCACCCAGGGCACTGTGGGAAGGGGCAGGTGTGCGCCAAAGCTCTGAGTGTGGCTCTGACAGACCCTGATGACTTCAGTGTTCACCGTCCCTTGCTGCCTGCTCTGGGCCAGCACTGTGCTAGAATCAGGTGGAAACCCAGTGAGAAAACAGATTCAGAAAAGGGGGCAGGGGCGCCTGGGTGGCTCAGATGGTTAAGTGTCTGCCTTTGGCTCAGGTCATGATCCTGGCGTCCTGGGATCGAGCCCCACATCGGGCTCCCTGCTCTGCGGGGAGCCTGCTTCTCCCTCTGCCTCTACCTCTGTCTCTCATGAATAAATAAATAAATAAAATCTTAAAAAAAAAAAAGAAAGAAAAGGGGGCAGTAAAATATGGCAAATTCTCAAGGAGAAGTACATAAGCTACTTAAGCGGCATAGATCAGGGAGTACTTAAAACTACTGGGTGAGGCAGGGCCTGAGGAAAGATGCTCTGGAGTAAATGATTTGATAGTTTTTTGAAGATTAAATAGAATTTTGGTAGGTGGGTAAGTGAGAGGAAGGACATTCTAGGCAGAGACGTTTTGAAATGTAGTAGTAACAAAACATGGATATCCCAAATTACTGGAGCAAGAACAAGACAGAGGATAAGCTGCAGAAGCTAAGCAGGGGACAGATCCGATCAGGCCAGGCCTGATAATGTACTCAAAACTAGAAGAGCTGTATTTGTTTATTGGGGGCTTATTACGCAGCAGACACTATGTCGGCACTGGGGATTTTGTTGAAGCCAAGAAATGATCCTTACCCTCCGAGAGCTTACTGTTTAGTTCCTCTGGGGGACAGGCAATTACAATACCATGCATGTGATCGGTGGAAATAAGTGTAGGGCCTGGGTACACATATTGTGGGAGGGGTGCCCTAGTCCAGTCTTAGGGAGTCAGGGAGAACTGTCCTCCAGACGAGACCTGAAGATGGTGGAAACTAACCAGATGAAGAGGGCTGGGAAAGATCGTTTAGGCTGAAGGAGTGAGGGGTGAGAGTTTGATGCCTTTTGGAAACCACACGTAACTCAGTAGAATAAGCAGTAGAGTAGGAGTTAGGAGGGTAGAACATTATGAGGCTGAAGTGGTCATTTGGGACCAGGTCATGTTTGTAAACTGTGTTGGATTTGGACTTTATTCTCGTGGCAGAGGGGAACCATTGAAAGGAGAACAATATAGTCAGAATTTCTTTTAGAAAACACACCGTCTGCATGACAAAAATCGATTAGAGGACATAAAACAGGAGGCAGAGACACCGGTGAGGAGGCTCTTGAGGACTCTATCCAACGGATGATGAGCCCTGAATTAAGGCATGGAGAGAAGCGGATGGTACTCAGTACAGGAAGCAGAGGGATGGACACCACAGTAAAGTCTGATTTCTGTTATTAGAGCTGAATGCACAGTTTGAGGAGAACTAAAATACCTTGAAGCTGCCACCCGTTCTGGTGTTAATATTAAAACTAGGGTGTGGTAGAAGATAGGCTTTTAAAGATTTCTTTTTAATAAAATTAAATGCTTATTGAAAAAAATCAAACATTTAGAAGTGCATCAAGTAAAAAGTAAGTGTATGAAGGTTTCTTCTGACTATTTGGTGTGAACCCTTGGTTTTTTATTCAGTTCACACACAGGTAGACATATAAGCTCTAAGTTTCATGTGAGCAGGACCCTGTTTTTTGTTTAGTTTCTTTAAATCACTATATACCCAACATCTAGCAGAGTGTCAAATAGAAGACACTCCTTAAATGTTTGTTAAATGAACTTGTAAAAAATGTATCCACATAGGGCGCCTGGGTGGCTCAGTCATTAAGCGGCTGCCTTCGGCTCAGGTCATGATTCCAGGGTCCTGGGATCGAGCCCCAAATCGGGCTCCCTGCTCAGTGGGAAGCCTGCTTCTCCCTCTCCTGCTTCCCCTGCTTGTGTTCCCTCTCTCGCTGTCTCGGTCTCTGTCAAATAAATAAATAAAATCTTCAAAAAAAAAATGTATCCACATAATGATTTTTAAGAAGGATACCACACAATGTATATGATTTTGCATTTGTTTTTCACTTAGTATTATGTCATAAGCATTCTACTATGTTAGAGTGACCATTGCCGTGTTATCTTCCTAGTTACATTTATTTAACTTAGCTCTCTGTTGTTGGACATTTAGATTATTTCCAAATTTCCAGTTTTACACATACAGTGAACAATCTTGTATGAATATTCATTGCACGTTTGTGCTAGATGTTAAATATGGGATTGCTTGTCAGAAGTTTGCTTATTTAAAATGTTGAGAAAAACAAATTGCCCTTTAGAAAGTTTATACCAATTCTTTGACACTCCAAGAATATATGAGAGTGTCTTCTTTTCCCACCCCTTACTAACACCGATGTTATCAATCTTTCATTTTTGCCAAACTGATGGCTAGCAGTTAATATTGCATTTTAATTTGCATTTCTGGGGGTTTTGTGTAAAGTTAAGCATTTTTAAAATGTTTTTATCTGCCATTTATCTTTCTAAAAGAGTTTTTAAGTCAGTTGTTTTTAGTGGGAAGAGAAATTGAGAAGTCTAATTTCCACAAAACTGTTTTTAAGAAGTACCCTGTAGTTTAGAATACAGTTCACCCTACCACCCCCTTTCCTGCCCCAGCAGGTCCACTTATGTGTGTACACACACACACGCACGCACACACACACACACACACACACACACACACACACCTGATATAGAGAAAAGGCACACATCCAGGCCAGGCCAATTTACTTGTTTGCCTTCTGGCTTTTCATTCACCAGCAAAGCTTTTGTTTATGTGTTTGGAGAGAGTTAGCTGGTAATTCACTAGGTTCCAATTCACCTCATTTAGGACCTTATGTTGTTACCTGCCTGCTTTGTCACAAAACTATTTGAAAAAATAGATTTCCTGTTAAATAGTATATTTTAGTCTGGTACGTGTATATAGTACTTAGAAAATGCATCATAATCTGGAAATCAGAAATGTAGGCAAAAAAGTTGTCACCCCTTAACAGGTTTATTTTGGGGAGGCACATCTAAGGACACGTCTGGCAGCATTATGAACAGCACTGGCACCAAGGGCAACCGTGGGGGGTTAATGGAGACCCTGCATCATTCCTTGCCATGTGCCTGGTGAGTTAACTCCTAGAAGTTTCTGGGAATGGTGGCAAGTGGGGAAAAGGCTGCAACCAACAGTCAGTGTCACAAAGTGGGGATGACTAATTTGCTGAGGACACCGTTGAGACAGATGTTTAATTAGCTGAAGTCAGAGTGGATAAATTGGGAGAGGACTGCCTATGCAGAGAGATGCCCTGTTCCCTCGTCTCTCATTTAACTGTGTTTGGTTTGGGTTTTTGTCCTTACCGTTTTCTTTTTGAAGGCAATGTCCTCAGACTCAGGCTGGGAGGGGGAATAGGAGGAAAAGTACCCTTTGGTACATCTACTGAATACTTACTGTACTTTTGTATTTAACCTTTACAAAGACCTTGTAAAATGGACATTATCTGTTTTTTATGGTTGAGAAAACCGAGGCCATGTTATGTGTGTTATCGTGTATATGCATCCATTCTTGTGTGGATTGCTAATGAGTGACGTAGATGAGATTTAAACCTGTACCCCTTGATTCTTAAGCCCAGTGGTTTTTCCCTGTCCTGCAGCTTCCCCATTTAAATTGTAACGCAAGTAAGAGAACTTTCTGGAATAAAAGTAATCTGTATATTGACAGGAACTGGTGTCACACAAGTGAATGCATTTCTTGGAAATATCAAATGATACTCATAAGTTTTGTGCATATCATCGTATGAAAATTTTACCTAAAAGTAAAAAGAGGGGGCGCCTGGGTGGTCATTCGTTAGGTGTCTGCCTTCGGCTCGGGTCATGATTCCAGGTCTTGCTCAGCGGGAAGCCTGCTTCTTCCTCTCCCACTCACCCTGCTTGTATTCCCCTCTCTCGCTATGTCTCTCTCTGTCAAATAAATAAATAAAATCTTAAAAAAAAAAAAGGTAAAAAGAGAATCTCAAACAAATATTGGACACCAGTTAACATTATGCACACTGAATGTACTGATGTCTGCTCTTTACTTCGAAATGCATTTTTTTTTAAAGATGCATTGGTGGAAATAAAGTCTTTAAAAAAAAAAAGAAAAAAGGGATGGCTGAACGTCTGCCTTTGGCTCAGGTCATGATCCCAGGGTCCTTGGATCGAGTCCCACAACAGGCTCCTTGCTCAGCAGGGAGTCTGCTTCTCCCTCTCCCTCTGTTGCTCCCCCCTTCTTGCTCTTTCTCACTGTCTCTCCCTCTCTCAAATAAATAAATAAAATCTTTAAAAAAAAATAAAGATGCATTGGTGGATGGATATATGATAAAGTAAATACAGTAAAAATGCCAATTGTAGGATCTAGGCGGTGGGCACATGGGTTTTCAGTGTACAGTTCTTTCAACTTTGGTTTAAAAATGTTTATAATAAACTAGGAAAGAACTTACAAAAATTAAAAGTATATAATTTAGGTTCTTATTAATGTAAATGTCTGAACTTACAAATCATTATCTTTGTGGCATAGAAAACACTAATCTTTACGTCCTGTAGGGTATTTTATCTTTCATTACTTCATATGTTAAATGATATCTTTGAGGTCATAATTTCTTCCATGGACCTGTGGTTTTAAGTAGCATATAGAGTTATGAAAATATAATAATTGTTACCACTTATTGAATATTAAAAATTTGCCAGGCAATCTGCCAAGCACTTTTTGTAGTGATCTCTTCTAATCCTTAAATCAAGTATTTGAATTGATTATTATTTTTGTTTTATAAAAGAGAAAACTAAAGCTCAGAGAGTCTGCAAGACTTGTCCAAGGTCACACAGCTAGTAAGTTGGGGAACAGGGATTCAAACCCAGATGTATGATGCCAAAGTTTGTATTCCTCCTACTGGGTAAGGTTCCAGGGTCCACATGTCAGTGGAGGCAGGTACGCTTTTCTCCCTGGAGAGACCAAGTGCCCCTGCTTCATTTGGACGTGGCAACATGATTCAGTGTAAAAAGTACGGGCTTTGGACCAAACCAGCCCAAGTCTCCACCCCGGCTGTGCCTTTCACACAAGCTGTAAGGTTAGACAGGTCATCAAGCCTTTTTCACTTCGGTCATCTTTTCTGTCAACAGGGGTAATAATACCTACCCGGCAGGGCTATTGTTTTGACTGGGTGCATGTAAAACAGTTCATAGTAAGTGTTCAGTGGATGTCAGCTGCCCTTATCCCTGTTGCTACTGCGGCACCAAGCACACCATAAAATCTGGCTTTTGAGGTTTTGATTTACTTCCTTTTCTACCCATATGACTTGGCCTTTGCCTGTACCTTTTGTTTGCAACAAATTAAGTCCATACAAAGCTAATACCCTGTGATAGAACCAGCTTTTGAATTGTGTTTGGATATGGATCTGCTGGAAGCACCCTTTATTTTGAACAAGGAGAAAACTAGATCCAGAGAGCCAACTCCAGTGATTTTTGACTAACAAGAAAACCCATGTCAGGCATGTAGGGGTGGCCTAATGGTCACAAGGCACATTCATCATGTAGCTTATATCAGCAAATTTAATTTACTACACCCAAGATTCTAGAGAGGAAGTGAACAAATCACAGTTTTCTGTAACAAACATGTTTACAGGTGATTATAAGAAGCCTTTGTATTAACAACCAAGTAGCTCACAAAGCCTGTTGCTTCTTCTTAGAAAACATTTAAAAGAGAAAATATAATGAAACATCCATGTGATTTTTGAGGAATGATTACAGAAGTTACAGGGAGGTTTGGAATGCTGTGTCTGCCCCTTTACACTCTCTAAGAAGAGTCTTTGTCTCCCCCAGAGGAAGCAGAAGGCCCCTTTCTTCAGGCAGGCCATTCATATATTTATCCTAAATATTCATATATTTAGTAGCTGTCAAGGAAAAATCTTCTCTGCCAAGGTTGGGTTTGGCCATTTGCATGAAAAATCATCACTTTATATGAGCTCTCAGAGAAGACCTCTTCCAGACCAGCCCAGAGACCTGAGACACCCAGCTCCTATCTCACTGTTTTCAGAGGCCTGCCACTAGAGCTAGTCTTCCCCCATACACAGCTTAACAGGCAGTTTTAACAATTGCAGTGACAACTTTCCACAAAGCGTTTTTCCTTTTTGAGTAAGTTACAAATACCGGTACTTTCTACAATGCCTTTAAATGCATTAAGAAAAGAAGAAAAATAGCTCGTCAGTCAGGATATTTCTTTTTCTGTCTTACAGTGACAATAGTACCAAGAGACAAAGATGACTTAAAATCAGGAAAAGGCATTGGAGTGGCACTGGGAGGCAGGTCTGGGGAAAGGATGTATCAGCACCTACTTCTCATTACCTAGCTACTGATCACAGTGGGACAGTCAGCAAGGTGGATAGATTTTACTGTGCCATCAAACCAGTTTTTCAAACAGAAAGTCAGTGAGATGTGATTAAAGCCTAAGTGCTACAGAAGATACAAGGTGGTCTATTGGAGCTCCTCAGTTTTCCCCAAAACTGTCTCTCCACTGGATCATAGAAATATCAAATCATAACAGAACCCCAGCTTTACTTTTTTTTTACACACTGCACTTAATAGAACAATGTGAATTAAGATAAAATTAAGCCAAAGTATGATTTAAGTCTAAAAAAATCCTCAAGCACAGTGTATCCAAATCCAAACTCATCACTCAGTAAATATTTATGGAGTCTCTGCTACATTTTAGGCAGTGTATAAGGGTGGCAGGGCCTGTTCTCAGCTCTCATTTTAGTGAGGTGGTTAGTCAATAAAAACAGACCAGCCAACAAGTACGTTTGATAGGGATACTCCATTCTGGCTTTTAGCCTGTCCATTTTCTGACTAAAAGGACTTCTTTGAGTCTCCAGTTTTGTGAGCACCCCTCCCAAAAGGAGTCCCGCTTGCCTGCACGATCGGGCATTACCTCAGTTCTTCCCACTTTAGCCAGTTTCCATGCATCTGCTAATCGATTACCGACACTGTGCCCCGATGCAGGGGGACACGGACAGGACAGCGATGGCTGGGTGATTCATGAACAGTGAGTAACTCATCCCGTCCATTAAGAGGTACAGGCCATATCTCAGCCTTGGAAACTGCTAGAGAGAACATTGTCCCTCAGCCCCTCAACCTTGCGTCAGAGGCACCGTGGGCCTGCCCCATTGAGTTCCTAATACATTGATCTTGCCAGATGTTGGTGTGTACCTCTCCAAGGAAAAAGATGAGGACCCTCCTTTTCCTTTGGGTTGGGGGAATTGAACTTTCATTTGAGTCAAATGAAAGTCCCTTATGAAGAACAGGTTCCTTTTTGTTTGCCAGCACTGTAGCTGGCCTGGAGTTGGTGACTAATGTATTTTGGGAAATGAGCAAAGGAGAAGCAGTGAAAGCCAGTCTTGCAGCCCACAGCTGCTTCACTCCCTGCTAGCCCAGGCCCAAGGCCACCCACTTCCTATTCAGGAATAGATTCACTGCACTTTGATTATTAGAGATCAAACTTCCTCTGAGAATTAAATCATCGAATGAAAATGTAAATGTCTTAAAAATGAAACACAGTGCACATCAGTTGAAATTAGTGTTGCCTCCCAGGTTCCCAAGACATGAATCTCTAATGAGTCCTTGGGGAGCCAGTGGGATATAGCAAAAACAGACATTTTAAGCACTGATAATCAAGTAAGGGTGCCCAACAGGAAGAAACCACTGCATACACTCTATTCCAGAAAAAGAGAATTAAAGCAAACTTACTTTCCGAAGTAGGGCTGTGCATGTGTGAAGGGTAGAGCACACACTGATTCCTCATCTTCCACAGAAGTTAAGACATATTGTCGGATATTTATAATCATTTTTAAAACAGCTCAGTAAGAATGCTAATAAAAAATAGGAAGGTGAATACCAGAAGAAATAGCCAAAAAATTTTTTAAGTAATTGCCTGTAAGAAGGGATTCAGGGATGTGCGGGGAATTAACTTTTTCACTGTAGGACTTGTGGTATTATTTACTTCTAAAAGTGTGTATACAGCAGCTGCCCACGGGTCCTCTCCCCGTGCTTTAATAAAAACACCTTTTTACACTGGAAAAAAAAATAAAACTGTATATACAGTTGACCCTTGAACAACACAGGTTTGAACTGCATGGGTCCACTTATGTGTGGATTTTTTACAGTACAGTACTATAAATGTATTTTCCTTATTTTCTTAACATCTTCTTTAGCTTTGTTGTAAGAATATGATATATAACACATACATATACATACGTGTAATACAGACATCATACAAAATATGTGCTAATCAACTGTTTATATTATTGGTAAGGCTTCCAGTCAACAGTAGGCTCTTAGTAGTTAAGTTTGGATTTTTACATGGATGTTCGGCTGTATGGGGGATTGGCACCCCTAACCCTCATGTTAAGAGTCAACCATATAATGTTCCTTTGTGAAAGCGAAAATAGTTTTTAAAATTTGTAAAAAGAAGACTGCTTACTCTCAAATTCCAGAGCTTAGAAAGATTTCTTTCTTTCCCTTACTTACATGGACTTTATTTGGTAACTTCCTTTCTCCTAAAAGCCACAATCCATTTTATTGTGTGGATGTCAGTTTTCTGTGAGAACACTGTTATTAAATAGTTGCTTCCCATTGCAAACATCTCCAAACCTTTCAAGACCAGAATGTTATATGAGTATAACCATTATATTGTGACTTTGCCAACATCTTGTCTCTGTGACCTGTATTTTCCGCAGGTTAAAGCACAGGCTATTAGCTGAGTACTCTTGTCCCATCCTAAGGATGACTAATATCTCAAATATAAGTGAAAACAGCTGCTTTTTCATAAGATTAGAGTTCCAAACAGCTGTCACATGTACATTTTGACATTCTTTTTTTTTTTTTTTTTTTTCCAAATTGGGGCAAAAATTAGTTTACTGACTTTACTAATCTGGTTTAGAATATCATCTAACTTCTGTGGAAAGGTGGAGAGGAGGTCAGGGAAAGGCCTATTAAGCTAGAATGTAGCTATGCCCAAAGACTCAAACTTACTGAAAATGAAAACCCTGAGCTGAGACCCCTCTGTGCCAAGGACATAAGGTCTGTAGGGGCCTGGTGGCAGCTGCTACATCACTACCACCCTTGCCAGAGAGCCTGCACCTCGGCGGACAGCCACTGTTCTCTCTCTAGCTGAAGAGACGCCGCCGTGCCACCCCATCGTGTCCTGAAAGCCTGAATCTGTGCTGTCTCATCTGCTGCCGCCCGCGGAGGGCTTATTTCCGGGATTACTGTTGTGGATCAGAAGACCATGCTCCCTCTACTGGCTCAAAGCTGGCCCCACCACCCTTCGCTAGGTGACCTTGGTCAGGTCATTCTCCCTCTCTTGAGTTCCTTGCTTTATTTTGCTCTTCAGTAAGATAAAGTCACAGCTGCATCACAGGCTGCTGGTTGGTAGTCTTAACTGTGGGAGCTTAATGCCTGGGTTCTAGAAACATCTTCCCGGTTCCACTCTTGCTTCTGTTATTCTTTCTAGCTCTTTGGTGAGTTTCTTAGCCTGTTTGAACTTCACTTTCCTCATCTATGAATGAGAATAACACTATCTTCTTCACAGCATTGTTGCGAGAATTAAATAGAAATCCATATGAAACACCAAACGCATAGCTGTTACTGTTTTATTACTCTGTAAATGTTAGTCCTGTCCCCTCTTCAGTTTCATTGTTATGAGACCCAGCCACACTCACAATTTTGTGATATAACACTTTGTTTTTTAGGAGTACGACTGCTTTGAGTCATGATTCAACAGAGACCCTAGCTACTAAGGAACCCAGCTCAAATTTAGTCCACATTACGTATGGCCCAGAATGTGTGCATCTGTCTGCCCAGCTGCTCACTTGAGCTTTTCCAGGGGTCTGAGGCCCCTTGTCAGAGCAGCAAAGCATCAGTGAGAACATAGGTATGCACATGTAAGAATGACCTAGCATTCCTCTAGAGCACTCTGCATCTGGGGCTGGATAGGCAGAAGGGTTAAAAGCTGGAGAAACTTTTGTCATAAATTTTCTCTTCAGCAGGACTTCCCAGGGAACATCTGACATTAGGAGAGAGGAAATGCTGATTGGCCTCGGAGTCAGCTGAAGGAGACAGGAGCTGCAGTGGAAGCTGCTGGATTTACTGTTATTAGCAAGGCAAATGGAAAGCCAGCAGGGCAGCCCAGCTCCCAGATAATAGATGTAACGAGAAGGAAAACTCCCAGGAAGGAAAATGGCTGGCAGCCACGACCCCACTACCTCCTCCACTGCCATTTTTTCCCATCTCTTTTACCTTTTTGTTTTCGGTGTTTAGCACAAGGAGAAGCATATTTTAACATCTTGGGTTATAAGTCATAATTGGTTTAAAATAAAACAGGATCTATAATTCAGCTTTTTATCGGTTTGATAGCTTCATAGTTGAACATGATGAAATGTGTAAAATTGTATTAATATAATATGAAGTAGCTGCCATTTACTGAGCACTTACCACAGGCCAGACTAAGTGTTTTACATGTGTTATTATCTCATTTAATCCATTTAACAACTTCATGCTTTAGAAATTATCATCATCCCCAGTTTAGAGATAAAAGAAACAGTGCTTAGAGCACTTAGGTAATTTCCCAAGGTCTTAAAGCTTAGTGGAACTGGGATTTGAACCGTGCCTTTAAGGTCCTACCAGTCCAGGGGAAAGTACTGAGGCAAGAGCCCAAATGGCTGTTATGGGGCCAGACAGGATACTAGCAGTGAGAAAAGCGCTTACTGAGGCCTGTGTTCCTGACATGAAACATAGCCCTAGCTGGTACAGTGGTGGTTAGAAGGTGGATGGGTAGGCAGAGAAGAGTCGAGTTGGCAGGTAGAGATGATCTCTGAAGGGCCTCTTCCCCCAAAACAGGGAAAAGAGCAGAAAGGGCAGTTGATACCTAAGGACCACAATAACTGAGGGGGAATTCCAGGTCCTGACAGTAAGGACCAGGGAAGCAGATGATGCTCAGCATCCAGGGACGGAAATACAGAGAGCGGTGTCCTGTGCAGGGTCAGGTCACAAAGGCAACAGGTGAACAAAACTCCTATTGTCAAAATTACCTCTAGAAAAAAAATCCCTTTAAAAATGCCTGTCACAGGGGCACCTGGGTGGCTCAGATGGTTAAGCGTCTGCCTTCAGCTCAGGTCATGATCCCAGGGTCCTGGGATCAAGTCCCGCATCAGGCTCCTTGCTCAGCAGGGAGTCTGCTTCTCCCTCTCCCTCTGCCTCTCCCTCTGCTTGTTCTCTCTCTGTCTCTCTCGCAAATGAATAAATAAAATCTTTAAAATAAATAAATAAAATAAAATAAAAATGCCTGTCAGGGGGCGCCTGGGTGGCTCAGTCAGTTAAGCGTCTACCTTCCGCTCGGGTTGTGATCCCAGGGTCCTGGGATTGAGTCCCCCGTCAGGCTCCCTGCTCAGTGGGGAGTCTGCTTCTCACTCTCCCTCTGCCGCTCCCACTATTCATGAGCGCTCTCTCTCAAATAAATAAATAAAATCTAAAAAAAAAAAAAAAAAGCCTATCAGAGGCCAGCATACTATAGTTTTTCTCATTAAGTCCCAACATAGCTGGCCTCTTTTTCTAGCATGAGAACCAGTGAAACTAAAAATACATATCTTTAAATGCTAAACTCAAACTTGGCACAGAAAGACGCTCACACTGAGGAGCTACAAAACAGACACCACCATCCACCCAATTAATTCAGTAAGTCATTCATCAGACATTTACCAAGCTCTGTAATTGCAAAGATGAATAAGACTCCCCCCTCACATTCACTCTTGGGGTTCATTGAATCACTGAGAGTCATGGCAAATGGGATTCTCCAAACTATTTAAATTGTTCTCTTGGTCATTCTTCACTCTCTGTTTTTCCTCATTTTTACCAGACAAGTGTAGTTGAATTCGGGTAAATTAAATGTGTAACTCATACACAGAGAGGTCCAGGCATATAGGTGGCATCAAGGGCAGGCCCAGTTTTCTGAGAGGCATGTTGAGAACCTAGCAGGATACTAAGCCCAGGGCAGGGTTCTGGGCAGGGCTGGGCCAGGGGCGAGGGCACTTACCTGAATGAGACAGGAGGGTCAAGTCCAGATTAAAAGAAAGACAGTCTTGTTTTGGGTTGACTTGAAATTGCAGAAATCTTCCTGCCTTGAAGCAGAACCTGCAGGTGAGAGGAATGTTAAGTGGTAGGACTTTCCCTATTGTGGGGAAAGGAAGTGGGCCATTCTGGGAATCTGGTAGGGCCTGATGTTGTCATGGGGGTCAGATGCAGAAAAGCATATGCAAAGGGTCCTGGAGGCCAGATAAGACTTGGTAGGGAATAACCATAAAAACCGGATGTGGATTTTCCCGACTAGAAGAGCGGGCAGTGTGGGTGAAGGGAACCATGCACTGAACAGTGAGGAGACCAGTTTAGCTGGTTCATAGAGGACATAAGATGGACAATTAGGTTGGATAGAAGGTCCGGAGAGCAGGGTAAAGAAGTTGTGAAAGGATTTTAAGCATGGAAGTGATAACCTTAAGAGAGCACCTTCCGCAATAGGATGAAGAATGGATGGCTGGAGGCAGGAGAAGAGTTGGGACACCATTACTGGGGGCTGGATGATAAGCAATGCAAGGGAGATGTGTTAAATGGGTAGAGTCTGTGGAACTTGGGAGTTGACTTCCTGTCCACAACAAGGAGGGAAGGCTGAGTAGGAAGTATTCCAGACTTGTGGGTGCCTTGTTCACTGCTCTGAGTCCTTAGAGGCCAGAGCCAGTCCTAATGGTCTTTGTATCTGCAGTGCCTAGCCCAGGCCTTGGCACAGGGTAGGGTCAGTAAACGTTTGATGAACAATGAGATAATCCATTATCATTGGAAACCCAGTTACAAGGAAAAAGAGCTAGTTTTGAGTAGAGAAGGTTAATATGTTTGTAGTTAATTCTCCTGTGAAATTAGAATCAAATAAGTGCTTGGAGTTCTCTTCATTCCTGCAAAGGCAGGCCTGAGCCACTTACTGTCAGTGGTACTTCTTGAAGAGTTGGTGGAAGCCCCTACGAGGCCCTGCAGCCTGTTGTCCCACCCAGGGTTACAGCCCCTTCACTGGGGTCACTGGCACCGAGCTGTTTAGAGAACAACGTCACTCCTGGTGCCTCACCGAATCTGTTCAGTAGCCTGTCCAGTACATACAACTATTATCTTCATTTTCAGAGGAGGAGACGGAGGGTTCCGAGAGCTGTAGCTTATCCAAGCCAGTCTCTGGCATAAGCAGATTTGAATAGAAGTCTTTAGATTCCACTGTATCATAACAAAGTCTGATGACTGAAAACAGTTGGCCCCAAGCATGCTCTCCATTGACTTAGGTTGGAGTCACCACTTTTTTATAGCTCAGAAAAGGCTATAGACAAATGAAGTCTCCTTGTTTGCTGCTTTTGTTTTTGTCCTTAGGTGTTTGTGACTAAATTCGCTAATTTTGCTGGCTGTCAAGGCTGTGTTAAGGGAAATGGGTTTGAACTGCTGCGGTTTTTGAGTACTGGACTGTATGTCAGAAACCTTTGCCATCACGGGAAATTCTGTCACTCTGGATTTACTATCTGTTCCCCACAGCTGAATTCCTCAGCAGTGTGATTTAGCACCCTGGCTCCCCATCAGCCGGTTTTGGCATTTATTTGAATGCATTACCCCACTGGTTTCCATAAACTATTTTACAATTGTTTAAAATAAATGACTCTTTATTTCCACAAAAACCATCTGTATTTCTTTACAGAGTAGCAGATAACTGTGCGTAAAATTTGGTAATGTCACAGTGACTCAAGTTAAGAGAAACAGATTAGATTGAAAAATTGGATGCTAAGGGACAGTGTTAAAGGTTTCCATCCTCTGTAACAAGTGATACCTGGATTTGAAGGAAGGGGACAAGATGTTTCTTTTTTTAAAAGTAATACTGGGCCTCCTTTCTCCAAAGGGAAGTCCATTCGTGCCCGCTGGGTAGTGACAAAATATGGACTATGAGCATCCCTGTGTCCTTTCAGCACTCACTGTGCCTTGGGTGGTGTGTAGGAAGCTCCTATCCAGGAGCTTCCAGCCTTCTCCAAGTTTTGGGTTATCCATGCCTTATCTCTTCTTGTTCTGATGGTGAGTGGGTTCCTAGGCCTGTGTGTTGCAGCTCAGAGAACTCTGGTAAGAAGCACGTTGGGACAGGTTGCTATGGTGAGAGAAGGCAGGCCTGGGTGAGGGAACTGAGCTGATGGGGAGGCGAGATTGGCCCCTGACAGGGGTGGTCTTCCATTCTCTAGCCAGTGCCCAAAGCAGCACAGATCTACACCAGTCCCGTCCATCCCCGGGAAACCCAGTCAGAGTTGGGGCTGTCTTGTGCTTCTCCAGTCAGTGGGGACATTTGGTGTCAGCTGGAGGTGGAACTGCAGGTCTGCTCTGGAGGACAAGGTAGGTAGGGTGGTAGCCATGCGGGCCGAGTTTCCGCTTAGTCACCAAATACACACCGAAACACACCTTTCGCTGTGGCTGCCCCAGGAATGCAGAGGTCCTGAAATCTGCACTTCAACCGCAGTTTGCATATAGTTAGTGCATGAGACAGGCCCAGCCAGAGACCTTCCTGGTGCGGGTTGTACAGAGAAGTCCAGAGGCAGTGGTACTCATGCAGCTTTGACATGTTGAGTAGGGGAGAGCAAGTACCAGAAAAGTGAAGTAAAGGGAAGATCACTTCAGACAGAGGGACTAGTATGAGCAGAGCACAGAGGGTTGAAACAGCGTGGTTTGGAGGGTATTTCTGGATTACTGTACCATTAGGTGGGAGGCGGGACGGGGAGGGGAATGAGACCGGTGTGGCAGACTCCTAGAGGTTGCAGCCTCTGCTGCAGAATCATACCTCACCCCCCGCCCAGTGAAGCTTGGACAGCAGAAGCAGAGACCCAGACCTAAGATCTGCGCAGTCCTTGGAACAACTCCTAAGAGGGAGGTACTGTTATTATCCCTCTTTTACAGGTGGGGAAGCAAGGCATAGAAAGTTTAAGTAATTTGCCCAGGATCACACAGCTAGTAAGTGGTGGAGCTGGGAATGCAAACCCAAGCAGTCTGGCTCATAACCACTATACCATGCTTTCTCAAATGTTTTGGGGTCAGCAGGGGTTGTAGGGCACTCCCTAGAACACACACACACACCACCGCCACCAACACCCCACCCGAGTTTAGGGCAGAGATCAAATCCGGACCTTCTTCCTACCCTCCAGGCTGCAGAGATGGACTCCGAACACACTGCCTCTTGTCTCAAAGCCTGAGTGGGAGGCATCAGGACTGTCTTAGAAGGAGGTTGAATAGGGCAGACAGAGACAGTATGGAGTCACCCTTTGTTTTCCACAGCCCATCTAGAATCCAGGGGGAGGACAGGGCAGGCATAGTTGTCTAGACCAGGGTGAAAGAGCACCAGTCAGACAGTCTGACCAGTGGTCTGAAGTCATGGCCTCTCTGTGAAAAAACAGGCGCCAGCAGCCTGGCCTCAGATGTTCCAGTCTTCTTTACCTTTACTGCCTTTGGCCAGCTCTGTAAGACTCTGTGGTCCACCCTATGCCTTGACTCTGGACCATGGGAACCCCTGAAGAGGCTCTATGACACTTTTGTTCCTGGGCCTCCAGCTGCTTAGGTGTCTCCCCAGCAGCCACTGAACCGCCCCTGATCTGTGAGAAGCCAGAGATGGTGAGGGGGGCTCCAGAGGACACAGTCCGTAGTCTGATCTAGCTGGAATCACCTCTAAGATTGTTTAACCTCATTTTTTTAAATTGGAATTTTAATGACGGAAGTAATACCTATATATACCCAGTCAAAAATCTGAACCAGATAGAAATCTATAAAGTAAAAAAAGCAAAAGCCTTTGTCTTTGCTACTATCCCATCCGACACACAGAGGTAATTCTAGTTAACACAGTTAACTGTGAGAACAGTTTGGCTGATATCCTTCCAGATTTTGCGTGTGTGTGTGTGTGTGTGTGTGTGTGTATTTGTTGAAAATACACACACACATATAAATGCACATTTATAGCTGGAATTTTACTTTATTAATATGGAGCATACTCTACATTCTGTATCTTTTTTTTTTTTAATTTTATTTATTTGTTTGACAGAGAAATGGAGCCAGAGAGCACAAGCAGAGGGAATGGCAGAAGGAGAGGGAGAAGCAGGTTCTGCACTGAGCAGGGAGCCCAATGCAGGGCTCGATCCCAGGACCCTGGGATCATGACCTGAGCCGAAGGCAGACGCTTAACCATCTGAGCCACCCAGACGTCCCATTCTATAGCTTTTTAAATTTAATAACATATCATGGAAATCTTCCCATGTCTTATTAACTTAGTTTATTTTTTTAACAGCTACATAACATTCCAATGTACAGATATACCGTAATTTATTTAATCGTTTCCTGCTAGAGAATATTTAGACTGTGCAGTTTTTTATTTTAAAACAGTGCTGCAGTGAACATCTTTGAACATACATCATTGTGTACTTGGAGTAATGCTTCTCAGGATAAATTCCTTTGTTGGGTCAAGAGGCAAGGTTGTTCAATTTTAAATGCCACCTTGTTGAGGTCATTCTATTGAACAAAGATTATTGAGCACCTACAAAGAGCCTGTTGCTATGCTGGAGCTCTGGGAATACAGAGTTGGTTTTATTAAAAAGCCCCTCCACCCTCATCCTCAAAGATTTGTAGGAGTTGGGGGGAAACAGTGACAAATAGACAGAAATGCTTCTAATCCAGCATGCTCAATACACTGAGAGAAGCGAGGCCCCAAGGAAGTTGCAGTGAAAGAGCTCTTGATTCTGACAGGGATTCAGGCAGGGCTGCAGAGAGGAGGGGAGATGCCAAAAGGTGTGCCTCCCTACACCTCCCAGGAGCCCATCTGTGAGACTGGGTATTCGAGAAGAAATTTGTTCTAAAGAATTATGATGCTCCTGCATTTTCTCCTACACAAAGAAGGAAATCTCGGCTGTACGCCCTTTCCTTTCCTCCTCTTGGCACCTTCTGATTGATGATTGGAAATGATGGCAATACATAAACTATTTTTCTTTTTATTTTATGACCTGGTAATAGCAGTAACATATTTCCAGTAAATGTTTTCTATCGCAATAAAAAAGTTGTAACAAGACTAGAAATGGGTATAGTTAAACCCTAAAGAAATCATACTTTCAGAACTGTGGATTGAGGCAGTAACTCTGTAAATCATTTAACTTAGAAAAAGGTCCCCCTCTACCCTGAAAAACTCAGGGCAAGCAGCTGGTGTTTACTTTAAGTGCCCATCGGATAGGTGCCTGCTGTGAGGGCTGGGGGAGCCCTCAGTTTGGAGCCCCATAAGACCAACTACTCTCTCTTCCCACCTCGTTTCCCACCCAACACCTTTACTCCTTTTTGAGCCAGTAAATCATCTCAACCTTATAATTCTTTTTTTCAAACCCCAAATCAAGAAGCTTATAGCATGCTCTTTCTGGAATACGGCATAATAGTGTGGCTAAGAGCTTAGGATCTGGAACCACACACCTGGATTCTTGTCCTGGCCGCACTGTGGACACATGACTTAACCACGCCACATTTTTTTTTCCTCCTCTGTAAAATGAGGATTATAATGGGGCCTCCCTCAGAGAGTTTTATGATTCAGAGTGCTAATGCATGTAAAGTGCTTTGTTAGGGTCAGGAAAGTCCTCACTGTTGTATAAAAAAAGGGTAAATTGATGATTTTGTTAAATTTGCATAGCAGTATAACAATCAACATTTATGGAGTGTTTATTATGTCGTAGGCATCGTGTTACACATAATCTTTGCAGTTACTCCACAAAGGTTTAGATCAACTAATGTGCCCAGGTCACATAGCTTGTAAAAAAACCAATATTTTAATCAAGGTCTTTCTGACTCCAAAACCATTGTCTAACTACTGCATGTCCACCTTCTAGGATTAGATACTCAGTGGAAGCAGAGATGGTAAAACTAGTCAAAACTACTCAAAAATAGTTCTGTCTTACACAGTCATTCATGGCCTCCTTTGGCTAATAAAGATTTTGGAGCAGATAGTGTTGAGAAACTATGCTCTGGGAGCTCCAGGGCCAGGCAAAAAAAGAGGCATTTCCTTTCCCTAATTGTAGGCAGTGCAGCCTGCTCCTCAGCTGATCCTTGCCTAGGCCCTGTTACTCTTAAGAGAATGAATGTCTGCTTTTTCTGTTTGTCTGGTATCCTTAACATGCTCTAAGAATTAGGCCCTTCCCAGCCTTTGTCTTTAATTTCTGATTCTAGCTGACACCTTCATTAATGGTCCAGTACAAGCTTTCTGTCAACCTGAAGACTACTGTGTAAAAGTGGTTTTGCTGTCCTATCAATAATGGTCATAATTTCCCCAATACTCTCATCAGCAGTGAATTGAGTCTTGCAGCAAAGAAATGGAAACCCCAGTGCAGTGGTTTTAAAGTGATTTGTCTTGTAGACGGCGTCTTATTTCAGTAAAATCAGGTCAGTGCGGCACTGCTGGGTCAGATGTAAGTCTGATACAAATTACTTGGAGGAAATTGATCATTTGAACGTTAGGTTATTTTTAGCTACTGTAGCTTTTTAATATCTCTTTTTTTTTCTTTATTTACATCTGTTTTAATAAACCTTAACCATCATCATCAGGCAAATTAAATGTCTTCTCAATTTCAGCCAAGCCTGTGATGATATGAAGGAATGCCATCTCCCCACCAGGAAGGCAGGAGCCTTGCCTGCACGGTTTTGGGGTTGGCCACAGTTCTGGCCTTGTTTAAACACTTAAGCCCACTCCTCCTCATCCTCCGGCCACCCCTGTTCTCTGGTTTGTTTATTGCACAGACTGGCCCTTTGACCAGTCTGTTCTTCATTGCTATTGAAAGTTAATGGGGGCAAAATTGCATTCCCAAACATCTGAACCTGAAGTGGCCAGGGCCGAACTTAGTTGATCTCTGGTGATCGGTTCAATTTAGTTACGATTTTTTGCCATTAGGCTGGGGCTGAATGATGGTGATTTGGTTGAGGCCAAATGTCTGAAGAAAATTGGCTCTCTGATAAGAGTGCTGTTATCAGAGGGGGCTCCCTTCTCATTTACATTTAGATGAGTATTGATTATTTATTTACTCAGAGAAGTGAGATTCGTTTCCAATCTTATCTTTCTCGTCTCTGCTTGTCAGCAGAAAGAGAGATAGAGCTCCTGACATCAGGCCAAGATAACAGCACTTTGTAGTAAAGATAAAAGTTGGAATGGGCCTTTTTCTAGTCTTGACTGAAAGGATAAGTTTTTAAAAATTAGAACTGATGGGTCATGCTTTCAAAACCTTTCCTGAAGGTTTTGCAGTTTAACTAGGCAGGAGAATTGGTTTATTGGAACAGCCTTGGTCTTTCTTCTTTTGTAATAGGAATTGTATTTAATTTGATTATATTCGGCTGTTTCACTGAGAGCAAATTGTGTATTGGCTCAGAAGAGGCTAAAGTGTGACCTTATTGTCATGTCAGCTTGTTCCTTTTTTATTATTTAAATTCCAAATTATCCAATCTGAGCCTCAGAGGGAGTATAAGCTACAGTGGCTATCACTTGAATATAATTCAGTGCTTACATTAAGATCAAGCAGAAAATGATTATAGTCTCCCCTAGAGGAAGAGTTATAAGCAATGGCACTGACGCTAAATGCAGACATTTCAGAATAGCTGATGTTGGGTCTGAGCTTTGATATTGACAGCATCAGCTTGTCAGTGGTGGCTTTGGCTCAGGGAGGAACTCAGGATTCCGCCAGCCCCTGCCATAGAGCAGGCGAGGCTTGGCACAGTTTGCCTTGAATGGGCCTCCCTGCCACCAGTCTCCTCCAACCCATTGTCCACAGTGCCATCAGAAGAATCTTACCACAGTGTAAAGCTGATTATGTCACTTCCCTGCTCTGTTAGCATCTGTTACTCACAGACCTTGACCAACAGTCTGGGCCAAGCACCCCAACCCACTTCCCCTCGCACCCCAACAGAATCGAGACCTTTTCCACACTGAATTTCTCTTGGTCCGTGCGGGCTCTTTAGTACCTCCTTGCTTTTGGACATCGTACTCCCTCTGTAGAAATGCAGTATTTCCCCAGCTTCACTGGCTCTGAGTCCTCCTTCAAGCCTATGCTCAGGTGTTTCCACTTCGGGGTAGAGGCAGTTCATTGTTTGCCCCTTCTGTGCTTCCACAGCACCTTATCTAGCCCTACCTAACAGGAGCACTGACTTGGGCCTTTTGGATAATATCTGCTCCTATGTGTCCTGCCACCTCCCCCAGCTTACTTGAGGACAGGAATCACTGATTATTCATCACAGTGGCTGGGTCATTGTTGATGCTCAGGATACGTTTGTTATTCGGATGTCTGGATGGCATTGTAATATTGCCTGTCCTTTGATATTGGTGCTACCCGGGTTGGCTGCGTGACCTTTACTCATCATTCTCAGACTATATTTGTTGAGCCTGAGCCTAGGGAACCTTAGAGTTCCTGGCTGCTCTGAACAAGTCTGTAATCTTATAGCTTAAAAGCAAGCTTGTTTAAATAGATATGCTCCCTCTCCCACCCTGCACCCCTACCTTGGACACACATGAGAAAGGATATGACAGCTGTTTTGATGCCAGCATTCCCTTCCATTGTGTATCTTCACTTAATGGGGCTGTTAGCCTGTTGGGAGTCTTGGCTTAGGGGTCTGCCTGCACCTCATCTCAGCCGGCTCTGTTCCAGCCCGTACTAGCAATCGTAGGTGCCATATGAGCACTGTGCTGAAGGATTCAGGATTGTCTCCAATCCTGAATTTCATCTCCACGGCAGCCTTCTGAGGGAGGTTCTGTTATCCTCATTTCATCTCCACGGCAGCCTTCTGAGGGAGGTTCTGTTATCCTCATTTTACAGATGAGAAAATACGCAGAGGCTATGTAACTTCCCCAGAATGCATGTCTGGCCCTGTCACTCCCTGAAAGGGTGCAAACACCTGGAGTTTTCTGCTCGGAATCCAGCCTTTCCTATTACTGGCTCATACTTCATCTTTTTCTGGCTACAAGAAGCTCTTTCAGATTAAAGCAGCTCTTGAAGCTGGTGAATGGAAAACGATTGACATGAAGGCACGTCCATGGAAGTATTCAACCTTTGACTTCATCATTTTTCTTCAGACAGGTGGTCCTCAAACTTGTTCCGGTGCTCAGCAATAACAGTGATAGCTTAATTCATTTATATCTCACTTCAATCCAAAGAGCATTTGGAATATATACATCCTTATAATAGGATAAAAATACATGAACTGAAAGAACAGGAAAGGAAAAAGAAAATAAAGGTCCAGAGGATTAATTGTCACAGAAATGTGTGCCCAGTCAGCACAGTTGGATCACATGTTTAGTGCTGAGCTTCTTCACAGGCAAAGGAGAAAGGGAAACTATCAGTTAGTTACAAGATTTACGTTAAACTATCTAAGGATACGGAAGAGCAAACCAGTTGCTCCAAGAAAGTGCAGCTTTTTCCTGAGAGTGAGGTCTGAAGGAAGTTTCTCCGAAACTTCAGAAAGAAGATGCAGAGTGATTGAGGCAATGGTCTCTCTCTTTGGGCTTCTGCATTTGCTTCCCACTGGATTTCAACTCTCAGCCGGCTCTAAGCTGTTAAGGAATTGTGTGCTAAAACCTTTGATGTTTCAGTCAAGGATTGAAGGGATAGAGGAAGCTGGACTGACCATGTATGTATCCACTATCCAGCAGATACTTCAGATTTTCTTTGAAACTTATGTGCTGAGATGTTTGCCTCGGGTTTACAAAATCCTATAAAAATCCTGCCTGGGTATTATAACTTGGATCCCTGTCAAAGTGCCCAGAGCACCATTTTGTTCCTAGACCATCCGGTGACATGGTATTACTGCAATAAATACATCATTGGAATGCCCAGACAGGTTTTCCTGTCGCTGCCCAGTAACTGCTTCCCAGAATCTTCCTTTTGTGTCCACATCCACTGCGAAGTAGAGGGCATGTGGCTTCATGCGCAGCTGTGACATTTTAAAACCTCTTTCTAAAGGTGGATGTTGCCTTGAGAACTATGTCCTGTTCAGTGTGAAGGAGACTTTTATCTTTTATATAATCATTTCCTTGGCAAAAATATATTAATAGAAACTGACCTCACAGCTTGTCTTTTTAAAGTGATTTTGGCTGCTCTTTTTTCTTTCCTCCCATGTTAGCTGCCTGAAAATTAAGCATTTGATAGAAACTATAGGTTGATAGATCTAGTAGGTCTGGGTTGTCATAATCTTGATTATCATCACCAGATGTTATATTAAGAACTTGCTATGAGGGAGGTGGTATGATTTGTACGTATTACAGAGTGCAGGCTGGGGCAGCCTGGCTATGAATCCTCATTCCACCACTTCCTACAGAACCTGGAACCCGTTGTTTAGCCTTTGTAAGTCCCAGTTTCTTCCTGTGTGAAATGGGATTCATATTCTTTACATGCTAGGGTGACAAATCAGATGATCTGAATAAAAGGCCTAGCACAGTACCTGGCACACAGTAGTAGGCCCTACCATGTTAGGATCTCTCAGTATTGTTACAGTCCCATGACGAGGCTGTGGTGGATAGCTGACACTTATATAACACTATTAATTATCAGATACTGTTCTAACTGCTTTGTAGCTATTAACTCATCAAATCCTCAGACAGGCCTATGAGGTATCATTATCCCCATTTTACAGATGGAGAAACCGAAAGAGATTGAGTTGCCCCAAAATCATACAGCTAAGTTGATCAGCCAGGACTAGAGCGAGGCAATCTGGCCCCAAGTCCATGCCCTTAACCACCAGGTTATATTGCTTCTCAGACATACCCTGCCTCATCACATGATGTAACCTGAAGTTATCCATCTGACTTTCTCAGGGAAAAATGTGTGCAACCAGTCTTTCTGTGTGAGCTATTTTATCCACTGGGCAAGAATTAGGAGTGAAGTTGATATTTGTAAGAGACAGTTTTCCATTTGGGTTTTGATCTCAAGTCCAGCTTAGCCACCCTATCTTCCCCAAAGTTAAAACCCATCAGTCCTTTGCTAAGCTCAGAAATGGGTTTCCAAGTTGGTCTTTAGCTTTTAGGGAAGAGCAGGGGGAGTACCCAGGGCAGAAAATGACACTGGAAATTTCAATTAATGACAAAACTGGGCACACATAAGAATATTCTTGAGGAAAGATAGAGGCAGTCTTCTGGATGGATGGAAAAATAAGGTGATCTGTCTTCGTAAGGACCCAGGACACAGCCATTGGACAGGATATTTAGTATGTATGGATTTCATTAAAATAAATTATTTCAGATCATTTTCATTTTGAATTTATAGAAACCACAAGTTAAGTGATTCAGAACCCAAATGAAACTACAAATCTCCAAAAATCTATACTTATGGTATAAACTATGGCCTCTTTATAATTGGCCAGTAATTTATATTTGCTAGAGGAAGAAAGGCTTAAAACACAGAGGCTTTAGAGCCTAAGATCCTTGGGTTTTATTTCCCCTGTCCTACTTCCTACCTTTGTGATCTTGGCCAAGTTACTTCACCCTGCCAACCTTTAGGGTCCCAATCTGTGAAATGGGAATGATAGTATCTGCCTCTTAGAGTTGTTGTGAGCATACACTAGGGTAACATGTAGAATGCTTGGCATATAATGACCATTCGGTAAGTGAGAGTCATCATCGTATTAGGCTTCAAGGAGAAAATCCTAGAGCTACTTTCGTGAAACAAACTATTTTAATAGAAATATCTGCAAGACCCAAGAAACAAGAGAGTGAATGTTGAATGATGGCAGTTAATGGCTTTGAGAGTGGTGCAGGGGCTCATCATGTTTAAGGATAAGGAACCCTTCCTCATACTCCCTGCCTCCCCTGGTTTCCCTCATCGTGTTTCCTAGGCAGCCACAGAGACTGGAAGGAAAGAGTGCAAAGGAGACCAGCCTGATACACACCCCGATGCAGCCAGGCCTTGGCTCCCAGCGATCAGGAAAGTGGTGGCTTATTTACAGTCCAGCTGTCAGGTAGGCAGACAGCTTGAGAAGCCCAGCCCCCGTACACTGTGCTCAGAGTCAGACTAAGCAAGCCTAGGTTGTAGGGTTACTTAAGATGCAAATAGCAATCTACATAAACAGGTAAATGTCTGGTTTTGATTAAATTATCACATGTGAAAGACCCATTACAGAAGCTACAATGTGAGATAATTATGGGATCCTCAGAAAAATGGCATAGTAATAGAAATCAGGGACTTGTAAGTATATATGATGTATTTTAAATTGTAAGAGTAGCCTTTATTTATTATAGGAAATGTGAAAAGTACAGAAAAACACTAAGGAAAAATAAAAACACTTATTATCCCACCATCCAGTATAAGCACTATTCACATATTGGAAATAACCTTGCGGTCTTTTTTTCCCCTGTGACGTTACACATATTTTGTCACAATTGCAATCTTCCTACACGTATTGTGTTATAATTTGCTGTTTTTTTTCATAAAGTAGCATACTATAAACATGTTTTATAAAATTAAGTATTTTTGCAGCATCACTTTTAATATCTTTATGGTTTTTCACAATATTTTGTTTAACCAGTCCCCTGTTGTTATATTTAGGGTGTTCCCAAATTTTGGCCATCATAAAAAAGTGAATTATTATTGCTAAACTTTGTACCCAATTTCATTGTAAATTCACAGAGGTGGATGTCAGTGTCTGGCACACTGTGTTGCTGGGAGGTACTGGGGGTGGGGCAGTCCAAGATAGTTTAACAGGCCAGTGTCTTAGAAATCAGCTCTCTAGGTTCAGCGGTGACTCCCTTCCCCTAATGGGCTTGAAGAGGCCCACAGCTATGAAAGGTGGGTGCTGGGAGGGGAAAGGAAGGTAAGGAGAGGGTACATAGGAATCTACTCACCAGTTAAGTTTTCTGAAAGTTCAGCTGGGCATGGTTTTTCTGTGATTACTTTCCCCCAGTGAGTGTGGAGGCATCAGCAATCAGCAGCAAACATGCCTGGTAATTGAAAAATGTCAGTGATAGGTGACAGACATCGGAGACCTTTATTTGCTAAATATTTTTGAAATGAAAATTTAACTGTATATAATGTTGAAATACAGTACCCTCATGACCTGAACATAGTGTATTAGAGTTTATGTGAATTGTGTAGGCTTCTGAGTATGTATTTTATTTGTGTGAACAGTTAGATAAGTGTTTTGAGCATTGTTGACTTAGTAAAAGTTTAAGAGCTACAAGTAGTGTACAAAAGACTCAATGTGTGTAAGAACTCTGAGACTTGCTAATGACATACCAGTTAGAGAAAAGATAGACTAGCCCATGAAACTGACATGACACGACAGTGCTGTCGATGAACGTAGTGCATAGCGGAGGAGAATGACACGGAGGAGGTGAGTGAAATGCCTCCAACTAGTGAAGGAGTAGTGCTGGATGTGAATGACAAGCTGACAACAGCTGAAGAACATATCTAAAAATATGTGTTCCGCCTGGGAGCCCCAAAGGCCTCTGATGCTTTCCTCAGATCTCTTACAGCTCCCCTCTGTCTGACCAAACACGCCTTTCATAGTCAAAGTAATAAGACAGTTTCTTACGCCTCTAATCTTTTCAATAACCATTAACAACAGGAGCAGTCTTTTGAATCTGATCATTGGACCTGTTAGGTGTTATCTGAGAACAAGATTGTCATTTGGCTTGACAAAGAAATACATGAATAAATGTATAAAAGGCCCCAGTGTTTTATTAAGATCTGCTAGAACCCCCTGTGTGACACAGGCTAGCTAGTATTCCTGGTTTTCAGTATTATTGAACCCGTGTCTTTGTGTTTTCATGAATGTTTCAACAAAAACATGAATCAGCAGCTACTGTCTATTACATAACCCAGAAATCAGAGTTGTTTTTTTTTTTATCTCATCTGCTTTTTAAATTTTTAAAAAATTTTGGGCTGTCGTCATATTAGCATTCTAAACATACTTTATTCCTGCTTATAATTGATTATTCATTATTATATAATGATTATTAATAAGTACTTCTATAGGAGTGCCTCCTATGAGGCAGGTGCCTTGCTAAGTATTTTCCCTGTATCATCTGTAAACTTCACAATAATCCTTAAGGTATAAGTATTCCCCCATTACATATTAGGAAACAGAGCCTTGGAGAGGGTAGGTTATTTGCTCATATCTGAGAAACCATGTAGCCATGTTGTGATTCCAAGTCAGGCCACCTCTCACTTTGTTTGGGGGAGCTGAGCAAAAACGGAGCTGATAATAGAACAAACAAGTGTGTAAAACCCTGTGGGAAAAAACCCAAACTCTTCCATCTTGGATAGCTAGACCACCTCAGACAGACTTCAGCAGTTTGCCTAATGCTTTATCAGCTTTTCGCCAGTATGTGGTGTTTTTTCAATGTTAAATTCATTGTTTCAGACTTCCTCCCCTCCTCCTGCCCCTTTGATCTTCCAGGCCCTCAGTACCGCCTGGAGAAGCAGAGCGAGCCCAATGTCGCCGTGGACCTGGAGAGCACTTTGGAGAGCCAGAGCGCATGGGAGTTCTGCTTGGTCCGAGAGAACAGTACGTTGGCCTCCTCGCTCCATGCCCGCTTTGTCCATTGCAAACATGCTTAGGAGTCCTGTGTTTGGGAACACTCACTGGTCTGGCTTCTCTAGGCAGATTTGAAATGACTTTGTTTTCCAAGGCAGATCTCAGCCTTGTGCCAAAAGTGTGTCCCAAAGTGAAATGATTGATTTTACGCATTTTGGTAAAAAGTCTGCATCCTGTTTAGCACTGTGTGATTAATATTTTTCTGTTAAGCTGTATCTTCCTAAGTCAGGAGCAGCCCTGGAAACAGCTTAGAAATAAATATGAGGCCTTTCTGAGGCAAAGACTATTTTGTATATAAAACAACTGGCCCTGTCAGTATCACTGTTCAGACTTCTAGTTTTAGAAAATTCTGTTTGCATACTCCTTAGCAGGAGGCAGTGTAGTGGTTCCTAGAGCTATGCTGTAAGCCTTTTTGAAACTTCAGTTAATTTCTTCTTTAGTTTCCGTGTTGTGAATCTTTACCACTCCCTCCTCTGTACTCCCACTGCCTCAAGGGACAAGGACGTGAAAACTGAGATTATGGCAGCCAACTCTCCACTGTCATTCCTGCTTTGGGTCATTTACACAGGCTATTTCTTCTGTGAGGAACACACTTTCCCCCACTCCAGTTAACTGTTTCTCATCTTTTGTCTCAATTCAAATGTCACATCTTCAAAGAGGCCACCTATGATCCCCCCACTTCCCTCACCTAAACCTGATCCGTTCCTCACTTGCATACCCTGTTCTATTCTGTCATAGAGCATACTACTTTTTCTTCATTAGATATATTTCTGCTTATAATTTTATGTTTCTCTCAGTGATCAGTTGATGTCTGTCTCCCCCACTTTGTCAGGTCTGTGAGGGTATCCTTGACCCATAAAGGTTGTCCCTCATTATTTCAGCAAATATTCACTCATCATCCACTACAAGCCAGTACTGAAGGAGCTTAGTAAATATAGATTGAATGAGTGAATGAATGGCAATTTTTAGTCATGCCACTGATCCTCTAAGCAAGACCAGCTTGCTATTCATTGACCACAGGTCCTGACAGCCTCTGCTGGAGAGGCATGCACAAATTTCACCAGGATGGTGAAACATGATCTTTGCATTTAGCAACAGATTCTCAAAGGCAGAAGGTTGGTATCCCCACAGTTGGCAGCCAGTTATAAGTATCTTATATAAATATACAAGGAAATAAAAATCAATTGGATTCCCAAGTGGTACAAAAATTCACATAAGTGGTAAACAAAAAAATGTTTATCCCTATCAACAATATAAGATAAAAACATTTTAAAGCAACAGTGGAATACTTTTCACCTGTCAAATAAGCTGGATATTTGAAAAAGAGTCCTTATTGTGGGGGAGAAATAGGCATATTCAAACACCAGTGACTAGTGCAAGTTAATGTAACTGCGAAAGTATCAAGAGACCTAAAAATGTTTTCCCCAGCATTTCTGCTTTTAGAAATCTGTCTTAAGGAGAAAAAAAAATCTGAAATGCAATAAATATATATGTATAATGATAGTTGTAAGATATTCATATTATCTGACACTGGAAGCCTAGTTAGATAACTTAAGGTGTATCCCTATATTGGAAAACTGTGCAGAGCACATCACCTTTTGGTAAAGGCAGACCAAGTAATTTGAACAAATTCTCCCACTGAAGGTAACTTAAAAAGCTAATTAAAATACACAAATCATCACCCTAAAGTCATCAGAAAGCACAAGATAGAAAATAATTTAATGGCCTATATGTGGGAGAAGATTGAACCAAAAGAACTAAGATCAATACCTAGGAACAATTTTACCCTGACATCATCCGAGTTTGAGGGCTGCTGTATTTAAAGGAGATTTCATAGCATTCAAATTCATATATTACAAATGAAGAAAGTCTAAAAAGTAATAAGCTAAGCATTCAGCTCAAGAAATTAGAAAAGAAACCAAATAAAGAAACATCAAGAGAATAATAGGAAGGAAGCAATAGAAAGAGCATAAATTAAGGAAGTAGAAGATTTAGGGACATCAAAAACAAAAATTAGTTCTTGGAAAACATTAATAAATTACTAAACCTCTGATGAAATAGATCAAAGACAAGGAAGAGAAATAACAGAAACAAATGGTAACAAAAAGGAGGTATACTTTTTATTATCAAGGATCTGCAGTTATTAAACAGGTAATATGAAATTATTTTGAAAACCTCCATACCAAAAATTGTGAAAATGTAGATGAAAAGGACAAATTCCTTAAAAAAAAAAAACTCAACTTACCAAAATTGACACAAGAAGAAAGAGAAAACTTGAGTATACCCATAACTGTTTTGAAAATTGAGATCACAGTTAAAAACCTTCCCACAAAGAAAAATCAGGCCCAAATGATTTCACTGGCTACTTGTACCAAACACCTAAGGAAGAAATAACTCCAGTCTTACATCAGCTGTTCCAAAGAATAGAAAAAGAAGTGACATTCTCCAATTCATTTTAAGAGACTATCTTAGTCTTGTTTACCAAACCCTAATAAAAACTATGTAACACAGAAAACTTAAATAGATATAAATATCCTAAAGAAAATATTAAACTGAATCCAGTATTATATTAAGAGAATAATATAGGAGTCCCAAGTTGGGTTTATTCAGAAGAGTACTAACCTTGTACTCTTCTGAATGTGTGACATTAGGAAAACCCAGTCAAGGGGTGCCTGGATGGCTCAGTCGGTTGAGCATCCGACTCTTGATCACGACTCAGGTCTTGATCTCACAGTTGTGAGTTCGAGCCATGCACTGGGCATGGCGCCCACTTTTAAAAAAAAAAAAAAGTCAAGATAATTTGCCACAATAACAGGTTAAAAGGATAATCATCTGAGGAGATGTAGAATGTTATTCAGCTCTTACAAGTTTTGTTTACCGAGAGTTTTCACAATGGGAGAAACAACTTTTGGTGTGATATTAAGGAGGAAAAATATCAAGGATACAAAATAACACATATGGACTAATATCTACTATGTAAAAACAAACCAAAAAGAATAGAAGGAAAATGACAAAATATTAATAGTGGTTGTCTCTGGTTGGCAAGATTCTGGGTAATTAATTTTCCTTCCTCTTTATACTTATAGTTTCCAGAGTTTCCATAATGAGCATGCATGACTTTCTGAGAAGAAGTAAACAAGCAATAAAGTTAAGTTCAGACAGATAAGGATTACATAAAAGAGTAGCTCTTGGGGCACCTGGGTGACTCAGTCAGTTAAGTGTCTGCCTTTGGCTCAGGTCATGATCCAGGGACCTGGGATGGAGCCCCGCATCGGGCTCTCTCTTCATCAGGGAGTCTGTATCTCCCTCTCCCTCTGCCCCTCCCCCCTGCTCGTGCTTTTTCTCTTATGCTCTTTCTCTCTTTGTCAAATAAATAAATCTTAAAAATAAATAAATAAAAAAGAGTAGCTCTTAGTTTAACAATCCTTATGACACTTGAAATCTAAAACCATGTATAATATTACACCATGGGACATCAAAGGGAGAATTTATAACAACACACCCCTTTGTAACTTGCTTATCTGTTTTTTTGTTTGGTTTTTTTTTTTGCCTGATTTAAGTGGGTAATCCCTCCCTCCCTGTCATTTTCTTTCATTCTTTAAGGAATTCCAGTTGTCTCACTCTGAGTTAAAATCATTATATTCGTGGGGCACCTGGGTGGCTAAGTCATTAAGCGTCTGCCTTCAGCTCAGATCATGATCCCAGGGTCCTGGGATCGAGCACCACATTAGGCTCCCTGCTCAGCGGGAAGCCTGCTTCTCCCTCTCCCACTCCCCCTGTTTGTGTTCCCTCTCTCGCTGTGTCTCTCTCTGTCAAATAAATAAATTAAAAATATTTATTAAATAAATAAAAAATATTTATTAAAAATAAATAAAAAATAAAATCATTGTATTCATAAAGGAAGCCCTTACCAGCATTTACAAAGGGCACAAGGCAGTCAGTGGTTTGGAATCAGTGGAATATTATAACTAATATTCGTAAAATGGAAGTAAATTATAAAAGCAGTTTATTCCTTTTCTAGAGAAGGTTTTTTAATATTTTGTTTAATTTTAAGTAGAAATTCCAATGAAACAAATACTCTTCTCCCACAGCTACATATTAAGAAGCTGGACTGAGACAAAATATTTCAGAATTCCCACAGCTACATATTAAGAAGCTGGACTGAGACAAAATATTTCAGAATAGAAGTTTTTGTTTATTTGTTTCTATTGGTATGTTTGATCAGGACAGGCTTGCTGTCCATAAAGCCATTTTAGTGGTGAACTAAATTATGAGCATCTATTATGCAGTGTTAAGAGACTATGCTGTTGAGCCAGATTACCTAGGTTCACATTCTGGCCGTGTCACTTACTGGCTGTGTGACCCTGGACAACTTGCTTAACCTCTCTTGGGTAGTTTATCTTTCTTCCTAAGGTTGACGGGATTCAGTAAGTTTTAATAATCATAAAGCTCTTAGAATGGTGCCTGGCACATAATAAACACTCAATAAATGTTAACTATAATTAATAGATAAAACAGCATTCTGTAGCTGACGGAGCAGATGGGCACAGATGTGGAGGTCTGGAATCATAGACCTCCTCAAGGAGGAGGCCCTCAAGGAGATGTGTGATGAGGGGAGGAACTGATACAGAATGGAGGGAGGAAGGGTAGTGGAGGGCAGGCAAGTCTGTAAGTCTGTGTCATAAGACCAGAGAACTTAGAAGCAGGGTACTTGGGTGCCTGGGTGGCTCAGTCGTTAAGCGTCCGCCTTCGGCTCAGGTCAAGCCCCGCATCGGGCTCCCTGCTCAGCGGGAAGCCTGCTTCTCCCTCTCCCACTCCTCCTGCTTGTGTTCCCTCTCTTGCTGTCTCTCTTTCTCTCTCTCCATCAAATAAATAAATAAAGTCTTAAAAAAAAAAAAAGCAGGGTATTTCTACTCTTTCTTGTCCCAGAAGAGATGTATACATGTATACCTTATAAGTAAAACCATTTGATTGAGCACACTGCCACAAGGGTGGATGTAAGCCTTTCCGTTTTTCTTCCAAGGAGGGATGATCTAACTTTTTATACCAACCACATCAAAAGATGTTTCATAAATTACTTATTCAGGCCTTCTATTGTAAGGCATTGTACTAGACATTTTGCAAACACTCTCATAATTTTCACAACTACCCTAACAAGATACCTTTCCAATTGTGGAGAGAGGTTGTGACTTGTGCAAAGTTAGCTAGCCAGTGATAGAACCAGAATTCTAGGTCAGCTGTCTGATTCCAAAGCCCACCCTGAGATTGCTGATAAAATAAACTAAATTTTCAATCCTAAGAATTGTGATGACAATTGTCTTATACACTATGAGAGAGAAGCTTGCTAATGAAGCTGATATGACAAGAGTTTCTGCCTAGGGACTGAGAGCTAACATTTGTGCTTGGATCTTGGCCTAAATAAGAAAATGACAAGCCAAAGTCCTTGAGCTTTCCAGTTTGGATTCTTGTCTGATAATCTACTATATCCTTCAGCCAACTGTCTGCCAGAAGCTGGAATAAGACCAGAAGGAGGCCTGAGTACATTATGGAGAGGATGTAATGGTAGAAGACTTCCATTCTTGTCCAAGCATCTATATAAATCCTGGCACCTAACTGAGCCTCACTCTCCTTTTGTGCCAAATGTTGCCAGTGACCTTTTCTCTTACCCACTGATCATATGTAGGTAGCCCACCCAGGTCCTTAGAAGAAAAATGCAGCACGAAGCAACTTATTCTTTGCACAACTTTAAAAGAGAAACTCGGGAATTTTCCTTCATCAGGAAAGCAGGCCTGAAATTAAACTGGCTTCATGGAGTACCAAGAAAATGTCAGACACTGTGTCTTTACTGTTTGATCACTCAAGAGTCTGTCCTTGTCGCGTAGTGCTTTAAAAGTTATACCTCCGCAGCCTCTAATGTCAGACAAATCATGTCATTTCTCTGAGCCTCACTTTTCCTCTGTAAATGGAGGTGGTTGAATCTATTTCACAAGGGTTTTTTGAGGATTAAATGAGATACAAGTTCTGTCATTGTAATGACCTTTTAGGCCACTGTGCTCATCATCTTTATTTTATAGAAGAAACTGAGGCTTTAAGGGGTGATTTGCACATGATTGCATGAATAATAATTGGGGGTGGGAAGCTGGAAAACTGTATCTTGTGTCCAGTAATTCTAGTGCAACGGTTGAATCTAAAGATTTTATTTATTCATCTGAGACAGAGATACAGAGAGAGAGAGAGAGCATGAGCAGGGAGAGAGGCAGAGGGAGAGGGAGAAGCAGGCTCCTCACTGAACCAGGAGACCGATGTGGGGCTTGATTTCAGGACCCTGGGATCATGACCTGAGCCGAAGGCAGACGCTTAACCATCTGAGCCACCCAGGCACCCCTGATTATTTTATTTTCTAACTAGAAGTTGCCATACAAAGAGGCTTTGGTTGTTCTCTAGACGTCACGTCAACCTCCTTTGATCTCCTTTCCTTTTCGAGGAGATCTTCCATTATTTCAATGACTGAAATCCTCAGTTTCCTTAATTTCAAGGTATTTTGAGGAAGGCCTCAGCTCAAGGTGGACAGTCACCTAGATAAGTGGACTGTGGGAGGGGAGAGTATCTCTGGGTCTCAGTCTGTAGGAGACCTCTTCCAGCTCCTTTAGATCCCCCTTGAAGACCAGAGGAGGAGGCAGCTTCTGTACTCAGGAAGTACTTACCTCAGTCTGATCACTGATTCCACTGGATGGATTGACCCATCCCCCCACTCTGGACTGTGACCACCCTCACCCCTCCCCAGGGCAGGGACCATCCGGGTGCCTGTGGCCAGGTATGGTTCATTACCCTGGAGAGAGTGAGCCTCCCAAGTCCCTGGCATCAGCAGGCTTCTCATAGGGCTCCAGGGGACGAGTACATGATACTTTTAAATACAATTTGGGATTTGGATGAGCGTCTACACCCATATGTTTCTTCATGGATGTACTTGGGCTCCCCCCCCCCCCAACAAGGCCTCCCACCCCCCAGTACTACTAAATAAAAGGGAAGGCAGGAAGCAACCATAGGCAGTGAATGACTCTTTGCTAATCCCGATGTGTTTCTAGTTCCTCTTCACGATGCTTATTCATAGTGGGCTGATCCCTTCTCCTGTGTGTGCTCTGTCCCAGCCCTGGAGACTCCCTGGTGGTTCCATTTGGCTTCTGGAGGCATTCTTCAGCTATAGATTACTAATCTCTCCAATTTCTATCATGTGACTTAAATACCAAGGCTTTACGCCTCTTTTATTATATAGCACAACAGCAGTCTTCAAATGCAAAAGAAAATGTGATCGTGCAAATAAACTCTATTTACAAATAGAAATGACCTGTGGTCTTCATGGTTTGAATTTTAGGTTGAAATACTGCCAAAAGCCACTTATGTGTCTGACTTTGGGGTGGGGGGAGTGTTCACTATGAGGAATTTTTATACAGGTGAAGATTTTTTCCATATAGATACGGGTAACAGCTCCCTGCTTTGCTGCATGCTAACAGAATTTAAATGAAACAGAAATATTGTCCCCGATGTAAGAATACCTGTGTGTTTGCGCCTCTTGCTTTCTGGTTAATGTGGACTGGTTGGTAATGTGTTGTAGTGGACAAGGCAAGGTGTTTGCTGGCATTGTGTAACCTTAGGCAAGTCTTCTGTGAACTTCATTTTCCCATCTGTAAAATGTGAAGGTAATCCCTATCCTGTAGGGCTGTTAGGAGGATTAAATGAGATTGTGTGTACTAAGAGCACATAGTGATGTGTATGCACAATGCAAGTGTTGGCCAACCCCAGTATTTGTCTGTCTGTGTGCCTGAGACACAGGACACGCACCTGTGCCCAGACACCACAGCTAGTCTGTGCATGTGTGTGGTGGCCTTTTCCCTCTCTGTTATTCCTGTTTTCCCACTAGCTCTTAGACTTCCCACAAGCCCCTTTTGGCAATGGCCAGCACCAAGGGTAGGTGGTACCTTGGCCAAAACCAGTGCTGACCTGTACCAGAGACAAACTTGTGCCCTGTCCACACCTCCTTCTTCAGTAATGAATGTCTGAATTGTACTCTGTGGGCTGAAAAATTCCACATGAATTGCATTTTCCGCTCTCCCCCTTTCTTGAAAGTTCCCCCCTTTTCATTTTATCATTAGGTAGTAATTAGTATTCAAGGGAAATTGGTCTTAATATATTGAAATTGGTTAAGTGCATTTAGACCTGTACCACAGCCAATGTCTTATTGGAAAATGTAATTGGGGACTCTGTGTATGTAATTAATTGAATTACAATTAAGAACTTTCATTAAGCGATACACTGGTACATTAGAGCAGTAAGGAAACGTTTGACGAGCCACAAACCCTGTATGGGCTCTAAGTGAGGGCATAGGGATTTGCATCCCTCTGGTAGGCTCCTGGCCCCAGAATCCACCCTGCAGCCCCTGACTAATGGTTTGGTCATGCATCAGGTGACATTTCTTCAGTGATTCCCTGATGGGAGGTAGGGTACTTCTAGCTTGTGTGCCCTCAGTCTCTGACTCCAGAGTCAGAGAGAGAGAGAGATGCCTGTGTTGATCAAATATTACAGTTCTTAGGTATTTTGTCATGTAAATTGTCAAAAATGCCCAGCCTCCTTTTACTGTGTTTTCAACAGTAACAAAGATACACTGGAGGAAGAGAAAATGATGGGAATTCTGTCATCAGCCTAACTTCTGAGCAAACCTGTAATGAACCAATGGCCCAGACCCTTGGATGGTCATGCTTTATCCTCTAAAAGGTGGTTGGTTTCATTCTTGGCACACATTGGTTTATTCATCCCCTAAACATTGATGGTGTCCTCCTCTAGGCCAGTCACTGTGCTTAGAGGGTAGAGAGGAGCCCCACATTGTGGAGCCCAGGTTGTGGTAGGTGCTACAAAGGGTATAAAAGAGTAGCTAGCAGGTGACTGGAGCTGGTGAGAGGAGGAGAAAGCTTTCTTGAGGAAGAAGAGAAAGGAATTAAGTCAGTAAGTGAAGAATGTTCCAGTCCAAGGGACTGCTCATCTGAAGGCCTTGAGAAGGAGCTTGACCTGTTTGAGAAGGAATGAAGTGGAGTGAAATGAGCAAGGGTGAGAGTGCTGGAAGTTAAGACTGAGGGATGTGCAGCATCTAGAAAGCAGAGCCTAAAGGCCCTGGTTCTGTGTTCTGCTCTTTTTAGAAATTCTACAAACCGGAAACTTTCTTTCTGATCACCTCATAAAACAAGATTACCCTGATTTATTGAGGGTCTGAATTCTCCCTGTGGAAAGGCTCTGACTCCAAGAGTTTAATCAATTAGACCCTGACAGCAAGGATCCCTACCCTGGTTGTAGCATGGAACATTCAGTGAAGGGCATATCCTACTGTGTGATCCTGACGGCTTTGGCGAGATTACTGCAGACAGCATGCATGCGTGCATGTGTGTGTTATAGTATATCACCTATTGATTATTTTTTAGAGACCAGCAAAAATGACTAGTAGCCAAAGGGAAGTGTTTAATAGAAGAGAAGTTTGGGGCTTATGGGGCTTTAGGGACTTAAAAGGCCTTTGGAAAAAAAAAGATGTGATGGATGTACAAAGCAAAGGGAGAGTTGTTTTCTTTGACTCACTTATGCAGCCAGCTTTGAGTCTTACAGAAAGAATGAAGAGAGTTAGGTTTTATCCCTGATTCTTTGTTCTAGCAAGGCCAGGCATGATTGTGTTCTCCTTAGATACTGTTATGGACCATGGATTTGGACACTCAAGCCCTTCTAAGGAACATTTTTACCCAAAGGGTTATGTGGTGATTAAGGGCACATTTTGGAATTAGACAGACGTGGGTTCAGTTCCTAGCTCTAGCCTTTGCTACTTGTATGGCTGTTCTAGCAGGATGACATTCTAAGTCTCGTTTTTCTCACCTATAAAAAAGGGGATAATAATTGGCAACAAAAGGCATTGGGAAAATTAAATGAGATAGCATATCTAAAATGCTGAGCATGGTGTCTGGCATATGGTAAACCCTCAATAAATGTTAGCTGCTCCTGTAGTTGTTGTTGAAGCAGGATCCCAGTCTGGTGGGTTGTCCGAATGGAAAACTAGGAATGGTGTATTAGGTTCTATTAACCGAGGTAAATAGAGGGATGATGTATGAACTTGGTACTGTTATGGTTAACCTGTGTTGCATCAAACTTCATTCATGCCACCAACAGCATTTATTGAACATCTACTATGTGCTCTGTAGGATAGAATGTTCCTGCCCTCAAAGGAGCTCATTGTCTAGAAGGGGAGAACAGATGTTTTTCACACTTATCATTAGAGCCTTCAGAACTACAGGGTTTCAGGAGAGGGATCAGGGAAGATTCTAGACTAGACCTTGGAGTGTATACATTTTAAAGAGTGGGAAGGACATTCTGGCCAAATGGTATAACCTGAGCAAAGTCCAGTTTAGCTGAAGCAGGGATTGTTCTATGTGGGGAATAGCAACAAGGTGTCGAGATAGAGCAGGGCAGGGGTGCCTGGCTGGCTCAGTCGATGGAGCGTGTGACTCTTGATCTTGGGGTTGTGAGTTCAAGCCCCATGTTGGAGGAGAAAAAAGGAGTAGGGCAGAAGATGGTTTATTTCCTATTTATTTATTTATTTATGATTTATTTTTTGAGACACAGGGGAGGGGGAGCATGCCCATGGTGGGGTGGGGAGGACAGAGGGAGAAGGAGAGAGAATCCTCAGGCAGACTCCCTGCTCAGAACGGAGCCTGATGTGGGTCTCGATCCCAGGACCTGAGATCATGACCTGAGCTGAAATCAGGAGCCGACCCTTAACCAACTAAGCCACGTAAGTGCCCCTGTTTCCTCTTCATTTAGTTGGTTATTTGTACAGCAGTATTTTACTCTGTGCCAGGCCCTGACATGGATACTGGATACTGTCTCTGCCTTTGAAGAATTTATCCCCCTCCACCTCTGGACCGTTTTATTTTCCACTATTCCCCTTCACACACTCTTTGCTCCAACCCAATGCAAACACTTGCTGTTCCCTATATATGTGCTCACACTTTATGGATTTCATGTTTTTCCCATACTACTCCCTCTGTGGGCTGCCTGTCCCCTTTCCATTGTGTGGGAATCCTGCCATCCTCCTGTGTTCTTGAAGCATTCGCATAGTCCCACATCTGTGGTTGGTGCGGGGTGACTATTTGTGAACCTGCTAGGATCAGTCAACCTCATCATCGAGCTTTTAAAGGGGAGGATGTAAAAAGGCCATTGTCTTCTGGTTGAGTTCTAGAGTTAGCTTAGATCTTTTCGGAGAAGGGAGATTGAAGTTGCTTTAACTTAGAACTAGATTCAAGCTTTTTGACTTGGTCTAAGACTTACTGAACCATAAAATGAAGTTTGAAGTCCTCTGTAGTTTGTATCTATGAACATAAGACATCTGCCGGTAGCATACAGTGAGTTCATCTGAGCTTTGATTTAACGATTAGTGCCCATTTGTCTGAAAGGAGGTCACGTATATACCTCTAAGTGTCTCCCTCAGTTTCAGTGAAATCACATATACAAAAACACTCTTTAAACAGAAAACAGTATTAGTTATAATTCGCCTTGATCCAGTCACCTGACAGCAAGCCTGTTACTCTTGTAATGTATATCCAAGATTTCGGTTTGTGTCTGTTGTCAGGGATGTGGCTGTGACTGCACTTTTATATCTCATCATGATTGTCCAAACGGACATCCAGGCACGGCATACAAACCACTACAGGCAGTGGCTCTCAAGCTTCTTGGTCTTAGACCTCTTTACACTCTTTAAAATTATTGAGGACCCCAAAGAGCTATTGTTTATTGGGTTATATCAACTTATTAGGAATAAAAACAGAAAATTTTAAATGTTTATGAATTCATTAAAAAGTAATAATAAACCCATTACATGTTAACAAATTTTTATGAAAAATAGCTGTATTTTCTTTTGTTTTGTTTTCCATTCCATTTTCTTTCTCTGAAGAGTGTTTATTTTTGTTCCATCAGGAAGATAAATTATTGACTAATCACCTGAACCAGTGGGCACTGTTTTATATATGCTTTTGCAAATTTCTGCAATGTCTGGCTTTATAGAAAGCATCTTGATTTTCATATCTACTGCATTCAGTCTACTATAATATATTGTTTCAGTTGTAGTATATGAAGAAAATTTGGCCTAACATAGATATGTGGTTGGAAAAGGTAGGAGTATTTCAATAGCCTTTTCAGAGAATAGTGGATATTAATTTTCATTAATATACTGAAACTCAAGTGATTGATTTTTTTTAAGATTTATTTATTTATTTTTAAAGATTTTATTTATTTATTTGACAGAGAGAGACACAGCGAGAGCAGGAACACAAGCAGGGGCTAGTGGGAGAGGGAGAAGCAGGCTTCCCGCCGAGCAGGGAGCCCGATGCGGGGCTCCATCCCAGGACCCTGGGATCATGATCTGAGCCAAAGGCAGACACTTAACGACTGAGCCACCCAGGTGCCCCTCAAGTGATTGATTCTTAAAGATTTGTTGCAATGTGGAATCAGAACCATATCAGTGAACCTACACGCTTGTTTTTACTTTGTAAGGTAATAGGCATGAAAAAGGCGAATGATGTCTTGCTGTTCATACTGTGAAAATATTATTGAGATTATGGACCCCCAGAATGGTTCTTGGGGATCACCCCTCCAGTGGGTCCTGGACTGTACTTTGAGAACCACTGATTCAGAGTTTATAGTTACCTACCCAGGCTGTCTCCTTGTTGCTGCCCGTAGGAAGGTGGTGAGGCGGGAGGGAAGGAGAAGCGCAGCGGAAGGAAGGTGGACTCGAGTTCAACAGATTTGTCCCAGCTCTGCCTCTTCCCAAAAATGGAATCTTGGGCAAGGTTTTGACCCACTCTTAACCCTTGATGTCAGAGTTACAATTTGAACCTACATCTCTGAACTCTATGTTCCAGGTTCTTTCCAATGTTATTAAGTCCCAAGGCCACTTCCCAGCCCTTGGCGCCCTCAGCACCTCCTCTTTCTTTCCTTGCTGGAGACCCTAGATGTTGCCTGCCTACTCCTTCCCTCTACCCCCTCTTGCCCCGGCCTAGTTTTGCCATTAAGGTAGGTGCCATTCCTGTTTCCTCCTTTCTACCCCTTTCCTCTAGATAGCTAGGCCCCTTCCCCTCTTAGATTTTGTCCCACAAACCTTTACAAATTGCAAATGGGCTCTCTCTCATTCTTCCGGAGCCTGGTGTCAGACCATCTGAGCACACTGGTGCTCAAGTCACCTTTAGGCCCCACCCCAAAATTTGATCTATCACAATACATCTTTGAGTTATTGCAGCTCGAGCGTTTTGACACGATACATTATGGTAATCCATGGCACATAGAGACATTAACACTCCCGACTTTGACAAAATACATTGTGAAGTCTTTGAAGGCACCATTACAATTTATCTTGTCATTCAGGAGGAGACCCAGTTCAGCATTAATGTAGATGAACACAGTGTCGCTTTTGTTTCATTTAATTGCTTGTGACCTTTTTAATTGCTCATTTAACAAAATACCAAAGGGTTATGTTTCAATTAAATTAACAGTTTGGGAGTGGTTTTTTTAATATGTTTATTTCTAAGACATTCTGGTTCTTTTTTTTTTTTTTGACTTTGAGTAGATAAAAATGTCTTCTCTTGAACAGAAGTGGGTTTTTAAATGTGAAGTTGATATATAGTAATAATTTTAACATGCAAATGGTATAGTGCCGACATATGGTTGGGTTCACTTCTTTCTGGAAGGATACAAACAGTAAAGGTATACATGCAAAGTCTTTGAACTTTTCTCGTCCAAAAACATGCTTTTGGTATAATGCTCTGCTTCGATATAAAGTATCTGTTGCATGCACCATTTATTGGGTACTTATCTCTGCTTTGTACTGTTTTCTTTGTGTTCCTAATACCAAGTCTGTAAGCTCCTAAAGATCAGGAACCGTGCCTTATCCTCACCAGTGTGCCTTCATAGTCTAGCATCCTGCTGGTATGGGGTGGGGGGGTAGTTGCAGGTTATACAGGTGACTGCTGTATACATGCACACATGCCCCCTCCAAGCAATGGCACTCCTAAGCCTACTTTGAAAAATGGCTGTGTAACTCCGAGACCAGTTCATCAGATGACCTGCTTGGGGGTGGGCAGCATGCACTGGAGGTGAGCACAGAGGTCTTCCTTCCTTTCCTACTCTCCCAGGTGCTGTTGCCCTTTTAATCACAAAAGCAAACACACCCCTTGTCATCTGGGGCAAGACTCAGAATTTACCCAAGTATCAGGGGGGCTTAAATCTTCAAATGGGATATGAATTTACACTGTTGGAGAGTAGAAGGTCAATGCAAGAAGCATTAGTGTGTTGAGCCAGCTCCAGCTATGTAAGTCTTGAACAAAATTAATATAAGGAAATTGACAAGCCTTGCTGGTTATTCGTAGCTTTAAGACCTCTACTAAAATCCTATCATCTCATCTGCCCATTATTAACATTTCAGCAAAATATAAAGTTTTCATTAATCTCCCACAGCAAATTTAGGAGTGAAAACTGGCACTTGTTTGAGCTTTTAGGACTACATTAGCTGGTGTATTAAACAAAATATGTCATTCTTCAGTAGCTTCTATAAGAAGCTAAATCAATTTCCAGCCATATTTATGCACCACTTTATCTAAAAGCATCTGAATTATCATTTACAGCTAAGATGCTTTATTAGCAGCTGGCATTGAAATTGCTCAGTAAAAAATTATATGTCACGTTATAGTAATTTTTAAATTGGTTTTAATCCAACATCATAAAATGTAAAACTCTTAAGTGTGGGTTTTTTTTTTTAGTAATTGGCATTTTAGCATAATGAGCTGTTACCCCTTTCCAAATCAAATACCTGCAATATTTAGAAAATACTAATTAGTAAAGAAAACAGAAGTTCTTGAGCTAAGTTGTATCTAATAATGGCATTTTCTCATTTAAGATGGCTTTAACTGATTTTCAAAACATGAAAGGATTTTAATATTTCACCAAAATTCTCCACAACTCTCGTATTTAAAAGGTTCTAAAAATAGAAATAAACATATCTCCGCAGTTCTGTTTCAGTGAAGTGTGTATTGGGGGAAATGAACGATTATTTGAAATTCTGTAAATTCTAGCCAGCATCTTGGTTTAAGAGATGGACGTTACCCAGAAGACAGTAGTGCTTGCAATGATGGCACCTCTGTCCAAAATTACAGGTGTCCCAAAGAAAGCTAGTAAGGTTACCCAGTGGCCGTTATAGATGTGGAGTGCAGCTCTTCTGATCCTAGTGAGGTGACATTGGTTAAGTCATTCACCCTCTCTGATCTTCACCTTCCTGTGGACATGGCAGCTGTATTCATCCAGTAAATTTTTATTGAGCACTTGCTTTATCCTGGGCACTAACAGGATCTAGGCTATAATGGTGAGTAAAGCAGTCACTCTGCTTGCCCTTTGGGGCAGAGACAGATAATGACTAGCTATGACAGCATTCTGCAGGAAAATGCTGGGTGCAGTGGCAAAAAGAGCTCTACTAGACTTGGGGGCCCGGGATCAGGGAAGCTTTCCCTGGAGTGTCACTTGAGCTAAGCTCTTCAGGAAGAATAGGGAGGAGACCTGGAGGAATAGGTCAGGAGAGAATGAAGTGGGGAGAAGGGTGACCTGGGCAAAGAAGACAATATGCGCAGATGCTCAAAGATGGGACCGTATCACGGACATTCAGTGAATGGTCCATTAAGGATGAGGCTGCGTCTTCACTGTGGGGAGAGCATTATTGTAGGGGCTGGAGTTATTTTAGCTGGGAATAATTGTAGGATTTGGAAATCAAATGCACAATTCCTAATAAATGAGTCCAATGTAAAGGCATCAGAAACCAACTTTGACTTAAAAGCTTACCTTGTACGCAGTAACTGTGGGAAGAAAAAGTGTGTAATTGTCAGGCTGCCAGTTATGTAACAGAATTTTCCCATTTTATACCCAAATCTCGAGTTTTCCATTCCTCCAACTCTGTCCCAAGGAGTTCTCTCTGGATTTCCCTGTAGGCCATCTCTGGGCGTTCCACACAACAAGACTTAGGGCACCTGCTCTGGTTGGCCTCTTGCTGTACAGGTGCTCCTGTCCCATTGGTGAATGGCACCAGCAGCTGCACCTTCAGAAGAGCACATTTTAAACTCTGGGGGATGGGAGATAATTTAGCTTTGCTTAGTGTGGCCCTGGGCACATGACTCTACTTCCCAAAGCCTCAGATTCCTCATCTGTATAATACAGAAAATCAGTACCCACCAGGTTGTCATGAGGCTGAAGTGCATGTGTAAAGCGCTTAGCATTCATACACACTGGTTCTTTATGTAATTTTATTTTACTTTATTTTATTTTATTTTATTGTCTTTATTTAGCAAAATTTAACAAGAGCATACCAGCTACCTGTACTGCTTGCAGAAGATACAGAGATGAATGAGAAACTTTACTGATTGTCAAAAAGCTTCCAAATTAGGCCAGACCAACCACTCAACAATTTTAGTGCAAGGCTGAATGTGGTCCTTTATGACAGTAGAATAAAAATAATCATGACTGCTGTTTATTAAGTGTATTTTATGTTAGATTCTTTAAATATATTTGGCATTCTGTGCATGGTAAAAACGGGGGTTCAGAGAAATAAAGTCGCTTGCTCAAGATCATATAGCAAGTTAGAGGCAGAGCTAAAAATTGAATTGAATTTTCTGGCTCCAGGGTCCAGTATAAACCAACTGCTATGGAATTCAGGAAGTGGAGTTTGAGCTGCCCTGGGTAGAGTTTTGACAAGTCCAGGGTAAGGTTGGAAGGGTTGTTCTAGGCAAGGGCCCAGAAGTAGAAAAACCTGGACTGGTGTGCAGTCTGAGGAGTTTGGGAGGAACTGCAAAAAGGTATGGATGAGAAATGACAAGTAAAATTGAAAAATTATGTTTCAGCCAGATTATAGACAACCTTGATTGCTTGGCTGAAAACAGTGCCTCATTCAGGAGGCCATGGGAAGTCAGGGAAGATTTTTGAGCACCAGCCTTCTTATTTGTCCCCAGTACCACATATCAGAGTACTGAGCATGCACAAAGCTCTCACTAAACATTGAATGAGAGAATAAATGATCAAAGCTTTAGAAAGCCATATGAATCAGAAAGTCCTGTGGTGGCTGGATTGCAGAGAGTGCCTGGTGGCCAGAAGGCCGGTGAGGAGACTGTTAACAGCCATCCAAGCGGGAGCAGGCTCGGGCCCACACCAGTGGAGACTGTGAGACGCAAGAGAGGAGGCTGTCAAACTGTCTGTTTGAGAATCTTGGAAAGCATGAGAATTCTTCAAGAGCATGGATTACTTTTATGATTGGAAAAATTATTATTAGGAGAAGAAACAAGAAGTGCGACCACCCATGCTTTTGTGGTTTTAACTCACTCTCGTGGAGATGGAGGGCTTCTGGCAAGCGGCAGTTTTTCTGTCCTTGCGTATCCCTGCTGCGCAGCCAGGGGCCTGCCATAGAATAGGCAGTGTTTGTGGAATTAATTGTTGAATGATGAATATGCTACCATTCTCTGTTTACTGGAATGGCATTATTAAGTCATCGCTCAGCCTTTTCTTCTCCAAATTAAATAGCCCATATTATTTTAATTTATCCCAAAGCATTTTAAGCAGACACCATTTGCCAAGCCTCATGTATCTTTATGTGTTAAACTGCTTTTTCCTCCCCAGGTTCAAGGGCAGACGGAGTTTTTGAGGAGGATTCACAGATTGACATAGCTACAGTACAGGATATGCTTAGCAGCCACCATTACAAGTCATTCAAAGTCAGCATGATCCACAGACTACGATTCACAACTGATGTCCAGTTAGGTAAGTGCATGAACTAATGATGGACCGGACCCTGTGTATCAGTGGTCAGCGTAGAAACAGGGAATGAAACAACATCCAACTTTTATGTGACCTGAATGACTAATGGTAATTTGTTTTCAGAGAAAATGTTTAAACAGTGAAATATAAAGTACCTCCTTGTCCCCACCTGAGTGCTCTGTCTTGTCTTCTTTTTTATGAAGCAGAAGATTAGAAATAGAACTAACTTGAGACTCTTTTCAAACTGATTGACTTCTGTGAGGTTCCATAATTCTTATCATTCTGTAATTCTCTTACATGCTATCCTTAGAACTGCTCTGTAGCTTTGCCACTTGCCTTTTTTTGCTCAGGTGAATTCATTGCTTATTCATTCATGCCTTTATGCAGGAAGCTTTTTAATGATCTCGGAAGTTATATTTGGATCCTCACCAAATAATCCAGAATTAACTTTCAATTAATATTTGGGATTAATTTGTTCCAATTAAGTGCTAAATTTCTGTTTTGACTTACACATAACAGGAGTAGAAAAAGTGTCAACGTAGTCAATATTACATCAGCAGCCCAGCTGTCATTTACAGGTACCTGCTGTGTAGTAGGCCCTGTGCTAAGTGCTTTACGTACATTTCTGAACTACCTAAAAGGTAGGTATTTGTACCTTCCCCACCTAGCAAAGAAGGTAAATGAGGTGCCAGAGAGGTGGCGTCTCGTGCCCAAGCTCACACAACAGGTAGGTGGTGGTATCAGGAGCAGAACGCTGGTCTGGCCAACTCAAGTGCACCTGCTCCCTAAGAAAGGATACTGGGAGGAGCGGGGAGCAGTTATGGATGCCAGGGTTAGGGAGGTGACCTGTACCCTGGCTCTGCCACCTGCCTCTGCCACACCGCCCCTTCCCAGGCCTCGTCTGCTTGTGTGTGAAGGGAGGCAGTTTGCACGCCAACTCTGAGGCCCACTAATTACAGGTTTCTCACAAATGCTCTGTTATATGTCTCATAATAAAGTCTTTTGCAGTGTTGGTGTTAGTTTGGCTAATTTGTAATAAGCCTTAAAAGTCTTCAAATTAAAAAAAAAAAAAAAAATCTCTTCAAATATTCCTCCCCAACCTGACTGACTGGAGCTTGAAGCACGCTGACAGGACAGCTGAGTAAGTCAGAGAGGGTCATCAGACTCACAGCAGCTCTGAGTCATGGCTCTGCCGGTAGTCAGCTGCATTAGGCAAGTATCTTCAGATTGCCTTGGGGGGCAAGTCAGATAGGCCATGTGAAGCCCTTAGCATGGGGCCTGGCGAGTGGCAGACTTCCTGTAAATGAGAGCTGGTAGTGGAACATGCAGAGGACAGACTCTGGAGCTAGAAGCCAGGGTTCAACCCAGGCTCATTTATTAGCTGCATCACCACAAGCAAACACAGGCAAATGTTCAGAGCCTCAGTTTCCTCATTGGTAAAGTGAAGACAATAGTCCCTGGCTCATAGATGTGGTACTTAAGGGAATGAAATGTCCTCACACATGCAGAATACTGAGGAAGGCACCTGGCACGTAGCAATTCCTCAGTAAACACCAGCTGCTAGGATGATGGTGATTCTAACAGACTAACCTGATGAATTAGCAGCCGGGAACGTTGAACCAAGCCATAGAACCCACCTTTTTTCTCCTTTCTGGACCTGTTTCAGCCTCCTCACAAAAACAAACGAAATGCTAAATATCTAAAATGGTTTTTAAAAAATGCTTATTTACAATGTTGATTCTTAAAACATAGAAATCCCTGGTGTCTTTCCTCCTGGGGCTGCTTTTCCTGCTTCTTCTCATAGAAATAAAAATAATGAGGCTGTTCAAACAGAAGCCAGATTCAAAAAAAAGGGGGAAAGAAAAAAAAAGGGGGGGGAAGATCCATACTATATTATTCTACTATATGACATTCAAAAATACCCAAAAATAGTGTTGTGCTATAGTGGCGAGCATAACTGCCTTCCAAAATTACACAATAATCTATTGTGTAGAAGTAATGATGGTGGTTATCTGGCGGGAAAGGAGACTGTGGTGACTGCAGGGGAGTCCTGGACACTGGTAGGTTTCGTTTCTTGATCTGGGCACTGATTACATGAGTGTGTAGACTTTGTGAAAAAATCAAGTTATAGATATGCTTAGGACTCATGCACTTTCTATTGTATATTTCTAACAAAAGTTCACTAAAATAAGAATTCTACTCAGACACCTAGTTTGTGTTTGCCTGCAGTGCCTTCCCAGTAACAAAGGAGTAAGTCTAGTTATAAACCCAGTAAGTAGCCTGGCTGCAGCCAGGGTACAGAGCGGGGATTTTCCCAGGTGAGCATCATCAGTAAGTCCACAGATTCCCAAGGTAAAAAAGCAATGCTTTGGAAAGATAACCAAGATCATGGGCTTCTTTCCCACACGTTTTTCCAAAGGCAAAAAGCCAAATTTTAATTCATCAGATTCTGACATGTATATTCACTTAAAGGAAGAGGCCCACAAAAGGATCTGTGGGAAGAGCCCTAGTCTGTAGTCAGGACTGGCTTTAAATCCCGCATTAGCACTTACATGCAGTGTCACCTTGGACAAGTCCCTTCTCTTTTCAGTCTTAGTTTTTGTCATCTATAGAATGGGAATTATAACATTTACCTTTCAAGATAGAAAAAAAAAGTGTCTGGCCCATAGAAGCTCTATTCTGAACAGAGGCTGGCTCATCTTAGTGTTGCTAGTATTGTCACTGTCCCCTGTTTTGTCTGTAGCTTTCTATCCTAGTCTACCATCTTGAAATTAACCACACCAGTCAGATTAGGTAGTGGTGCTATTGTCCAAATTTCACTTGTAGCTACAGTGGAGACTTGTCAGGTAGTAATGGATGATGACAGTGATGTAGGTATCTCTCCCTAGAGCAGTAGTTCTCTGAAGTGTGACTAGAAGCCAGGTCTCAGTCACCTCTGGATGTTTCCAGTGGTACACATGGCACCCTCTGGTGGAGAGACATGGCTCCAAGGAGCTTCTAAACAGGTGCTGCCAGAATATGTGTTTCAATTATGAATCTAAGCTCAATCTTTAGCATGATAAACAGAAATTTCATTAATTAGTCCTAAGGAATTTTGTGACAGTCACAGAAACTGTGCCCATGAGTACTACACCATGCAGTAAATAAAAAAGCTCATTTCCTGTTGCCATGTAGATGAGTTCCGTATGTAACTTTCGAACCCCTCTCCCTCCTTGCAAAGCAGGTAGCACCCTTTCATTTTAACAGTAACAGCAACAAAAACCTGCAGAGTGATCCAGGAATTCTTTCTTTCCAAAACTGAATCTACTGTAAAGTACAGGGCAGAAAACAATGCACCTTTTACGAGCATTTGAGTGAGCAGCTGGATTCTGAGATCAGTAAATAATTTATTTTATTTCAACTGACTAGCCAGGTGCTTCAGATCTTTCCTGACACTGATGGATGGTCTCCTCCACTCATCCATCCTGTGTCAGTCAGAGCAGAGATTTCACTTGCCCCCTGTGGCAAGTTCTTCTAAGTGCTAAGTGTCTGTGTGCGGCATTTCCCCAGCAGCCCTGCTGATTCCACAGAAAACTGCCCATCCACTCTGAGTCCGTGGTATGTAGGAGCATGCAGCGGCGGCAGTGAGCAGCATTCCCCAGCAACCCGGGGCCCTCACAGCTGCTTCTCAGGGTAGTCGTGGCCCATGCTCCCATTTGACCATCTGCCATCTGCTTCTGAGAAAGTCAGGCGGGGAGGGACTCAAACTCGGATCTGCAAGACCCAAACTTAGACTGATTTTCCACCAGACTTTTCTGTGATTGAAAAACTTTATTGGAGTCCATTAGTGAAACTTATGGCAAAGACCTGATCTTTTTAAATAATATTAACATGAAGAATTACAGTTTTTAAAAGTGGTTATTTATCAAGTGCTTGTTGCTATGTGCCAGGCACTTTGCTGATCACTCTTCTGTTCTTGTCTCCTGTAATCATATCACTATTATTGGATAGTACTGATACTATCTCCATTTTTTATATGAGGAAACTAGGATATAGGGAACAATTACTTGTTAAGTAATGAAGCTGGGATCAGAACTCAAGACTGCCTAAGGCTGAGTCCTGCACCTAACTACTGTATTATGCCCTGAATGCAAATGGTCATTACACTCATGCTCTATAGTTCTAGGACAATTTGCAGTATACGGTGAACTTTCACCCCATCACCTTATTTAATCCACACAGAACATTGATGATACTACTCCCACTTCATGACTCAAAAAAAACAAGGCTTGGAGGAATAAATGAAGTAATGTGATGTATCCAGAGAATGTAGTGTTTACTGGCACACACAGCTATTACTTAATAAGCACTAACTTTCTTTCCCTCCCTCCCAGCCATCAGGATATACAGTGGGATATCCAGTCCCAGTTCCAGTCACAGGAACAGAACTGGGACTGAAGCCCAGTCCCATACAGCAGACCCAATCCATCAAGCCGTGGATGCCTCAGTCATTAATAACTTGCCTTCACAAAGGAAGTGATCACTTCTTGGCCAGTTCCAAAAATTCTGCACACCCTCACTCTTGTCCCTGCCCCTGCACCTGCAGGTCGCGTCAGTGTAGCAGGTGCACTGCTCTCTTCCATCCTCCGTTCACCTCATTTGTCAGTCCCTGTACTTCTTCCCTCTGGGCCCAGACCTGACCTCAGAACCCTTTCTAACACAGCCCTCTAAGCAATTCCTGCCAGTCAGTTGAAGTTGGTTCTTAAGGTGAAGTCTGTTCACCATCCCTGCTCTGTCAGCCTGGAAAGTTTACCACACAAAACCATCATGCCTAACCATTCCGTGATTTCTCAGAAACATTCTTGGAATATTTCATCTTGTCTGCTTCCTCTCTGTGTTGGGCCTGAAAGTACTGGTGCCCTTACGTGTAGACTTTTCTTGAGCTTATATCAAGTTGAGGTCATTTCCTTTAACATGATCTCCCGTGTGTCTAATCCCATGTGCCTGACCATAGGATCAGACACTAGACCATTTGTGCTGCCCAAACATGCCAAGGCTGACAGCTTGAAGTGGGTATGGAGAAAATCAAACTAAAAGGGTCAGATGGTGAATGCCAGCCACTAATTAGGAATCCCATAGTATACTAGCAGTAAGTATTTGTTGGCTGCCTGGCAGAAGCTGAATTATGATGCACTAGCCAAGGGGCTGCCAGAAACCCATATAAGAAACAAAGCGGAGAGGACCAAGATACCACCATTGTATTCCTCGTATTTACACAGTACGTTAGAGCAGTGATTGCAGACCCTGACTGTGTATCAGAATCACCAAGTCCCTGACCTCATCCCAGACCTGCTAGCTCAGAATCTCCCCTTAATTATGTGGCTTGGGAAATACAGCCTCTCGGTATCCAAAGGACTTTCTTGCCCCTTATCTCTTTGTCCAAGGCTTGTTTTTACTGAATGGGCAGGTCAGCCTGGTTTCCCTGATAAAGGGTCTCAGGCTGAGAAATGCTTTGATAGTTGTGCCACTGTGCTAACTTGATTCCTTCACCTTATCATTTGTCAGGCTAGACCTTCCCCATGGCACCAAAGGTTTAGGTTACTGAATCTGTAATATCCCGTGAACTCCATCTGTGTCATAATTGCATATATAACCTAACATCATTCTGTAGAAGATAGATATACAGATTCTGTGTAGGATTTACAGATAAAGACTGTATCATAAAATAATCTTGCTGAAAGGTTCCATGGTTACCTCCACTATCTCTTCATAAAACAATCCATATGTATAATCATAACACTTGTGATCATAGTAGTTATTTATCAAAAGTATCAAGTACAATAGCACATATCATAGAGGAGGCATAGTGGTTTCATCTCATAAACTGACTCCAATCAAGTTTGTAATGGCTGCCCAGAGCATTATGCTGAGGCAGCATCTGGAGCTGTGTCTGAGGGCAACATAAAGAAACTCTGTGATTGATTAAAAATGCCTGCCCTGGGCCTGAGCTTGATGAGAGGCAGCATATTTGCCATCTATTGTCTTCCCTGGTTTATCTGTCCTATTGCAGTTATTATTTAACCCCCTAGTCAATACTTACAAGCCAACGCTCAAGGAAGACTTCATTACAGTACCATTTCTTAATATACAATATGCAGACTTAAGACACATTAACACAAAGCTAAGTGAGTGAAAGCAAACAGCTGTGGCCTGCACTTTTTTTTTTTCAGTTGGGGTACCTATGGAGTATAGTTCGAGTAATTACATAATCTGGAAATCAGGTTCTTAGCAAATGGATGGCTTTTCCTTCCATATTTCTGTTTCATTTTCTTACTGAATACTAAGGAGATACCCTCCTCCGTTCAGATGCACGAAAATGATCATGAGAGATATCCATCACACTTAGCTCCAAAATACCTGGGTCCACTGAGTAATTTGAGGATGGCAATTCTAATATCACTTGATTGTTCTGTCCCTGTTGTGACATCTTCTGAACCAAAATTTGGAATAAAGCTTAACAAGTACTAATCAGCTTATGAAATAGCAGGACAAATACTATCAAGACTGCCTCCAGAAATTTTTTTTTTTTTTAACTACATTAGTGCTTAATGCAATGATTGGGTTGAGAGAAAATCCCCTGACAGGGAATGTCAGAAACTCAGGGTTTTTCCTAACTGTGTACCTTCCTCTAATTCCCTGCTCCAGATCTACCCTTTAGAGAACACCTGTTAAATAATCCAGGGTTACTATTGACAGGTTCCTCAGATGTTTGAGAAAGCCTTGAGAACTGGAAAAGTTGAGAGCCACTGGCATAAAGAAATTAATAAGGATGGGATAAGGAAGGATCCATCAAGGTTCTGTATTCCTTTTACCATGCCCTCACCCTTGGCACTTGAGCTCCAACTGTGTACTAGGGCAGGGCCTGAACATGAGGAAGATCTGGGCTTTCCCCACTCTACAAGTGATATCATAAATCTCTTAGGAAATGACATACTGCTTCCCAACTTGACACTGTAAGCTCACCTGAAATATCTATTTACCAGGAGAATATTAGTTTAGGAAACTGTCTCCCCTAATACACAATCTTTGTAAGTGCCTTCTTTACAGAGAGGGCTTAGTCCTCATCCAGGGACAGGTGTTACTGGGTGAAACAGTCCCAGATCTCATTCAATAAGCTCCACCCTTGTGCTGAGCGCTGTGCTGTGTTTGGCTGTACATTCATGGTCTCATTCATGTTCAGGCCACCCCTTGGGTTTCGTTCCAAGGATAATGGCCTAGTCAGGTACACTCAGACTTTGTCACTGAGTCTCTAACTGACCACACATTGGAATTGGCAGCTCTTAGCTGTGGTTCCCAAAAGGTTTCAGATGGTTAGGCCTTGAATGGAACCAGTGATTCTGGGGCCCAGTACCCCACTTGATCTCAAGAATGTAAGGCTCTACTGGGTCTCATTATAGTTGTGGCCAAAATATGATATTCTCATCTATTTTGGGTCCCTAAGGGAGACAGTGCTTTTCATACTGTAATGCATTTGATCACGATGTGAATATACCCACTATATAAACTTAATGCATTGAGACAGGAGAGCTGGTCTGTTTAAACCCTGGCTGATAGTCTGGGGATATGAATTATGGGTATAGCTCTGTCATTAATGGGTGACATCAGACAAGTCATATCCCCACCCTGAGCCTCAATTTCTTCATATGGAGAATGTAAGCCCCAGACTAGGTGATCTCTGAGGTCTCATTAAGCCCAAACAGCCTTTGTATCTGATCCTGTGTGTAAATTCAGACAAGTTTCAAAGACTTCCCTGACTGCTGTATGGATGCTATCGATTGGCTGTGTGGATTCAGCGCAATCCACTCCAGCAAAGAGTTGTTCAGTGGCACTCCCAGGGGCTTTTCCAGGCTTTCATAGGCTCTAGGTAACCCGAAGACAAGAGGATTGTGGAATTATATAAAAAGCTACTCCAGGATTTAACAACAGGGGAGCTTTTCTAGTCTTCGATTCAAAGTTGTAGGAAATTGATGAATGAACCACAGCTCATGATGTCTGAGTAAATAAATAATAACTCAGGAAATACACTGAGGCATGGAATATTAAATGCCCTAATTTTTGCTGAATTGGTATTTTAACTTCTTAGAAGGACATTTTAAGTGGGCCTAGGGGAGGTTGTGCCTCCTAAGAGTCAGGTATGCACCTCTGGGACAATGGGAAGTGGCAGACTGATCAGGACACACCCTAGAGTTGATCAGATAGACCTGGGCTTTCAGCCCGGCTTTGCTATTTACTGACTTGATTCACCCTGAGTAAGTACATCATTTTACCTTTCTGTACTTCATCTCTAATGATCTTACTAATAACTGAATGAGCCCTCCCTTATGTGCCAGGCACTCTGCTGAGTTTCTTAGATGCTTATGCCACCCCATCTTCATGACATCCTGGGAGTTGGTACTGTTTGTCATGCCATTTTATAGAGGAGGAGGCTCAAGCTTACTAGGGGAAAAGTACATTCACCCAGGATAACAACAGTGGGAACACACTGGCAAAATCAAGATCTCCAAACTAATGACCTAGAGATCTTAGAGGCAGTCGGGGGGGCAGGAGCATGGGTGGTGGCAGGGGGTTCCCCTAGTGCAAATGTTTCCACAGCTCCAACTGTGAGAATAGTCTTCCTGATGTCGAATTGAACTACTCCTGGAGGTTGCAGGAAAGAAGTATGGCCAATGACACTTGCTGATGGGAGATTACTACAAGGAAACATAGGGTGAGGGTACTGCTCTCCCCAGCTGGACATTCGTTCTGGATCCTGGTGCTTCCAAAGGTGGGATGTAGAGCAGGTCCCAGAGACAATGTCTCCAGACTAGAGGGCCAGGCAGGTCCCTTGTTCACATCCCTCCTGGGGCTCCCTGAGCTTCCCCTCCAGACCCTCATTGCTGGATCTGTGTCACATCTCTTAGCCCAGTGCCTAACCCCTGTTAATAACAGTCATGAGAAGTAGTGGTATAGGTCACCAGCAACATATGAAGCACCATTCCAAGCACTTTACAAGTCTCATTTAATCATCACAAAAGCCCAAGTGGTAAATTCCATTATCATCACCATTTTACAGTAATTTGCCCAAAGTCAGTCTCATGGTTAGGAAGTAAGGAAACTGATACTCAAACTCAAGACTTTCTGACTCTGAAGTCCCTATCCCTAACCTCTCTGCACTACTGCCTTCCTGATTAGAAGTGTGGTAAGCTCTCAGTAAGTCGCTCTACACAAAAGGACCCAGCACAGGGGCTGCCCAAAGTAGGTACCAGTCTATTAGCAGAAGATGATGTACATGCTAATTTCCTTTTATGGAAATCTTCTGGTTAATTAAAACAGACGAGGGTCTCTTGTGATAACTCTAAAGCCTTGGACAAATGGTTTCCCCAGAGAGTTGTACATACATTAGAGTTGCATTTTTGTTTATTTTGAGCTGTCTTGTTAGGGAAGGATTTATATGCTGGCATTGACATAGGACAGCAATCAGACATTGTTTTCTGCCTTTGACAGTTGGTGTGATAGTTTGCTTCCAGTGAAGTTTGACTCACTGTATCTGGAAGCTGTCAGAAGTGGGAGCATGAAAAGGTCATGACGGATGGCCGTGGATAAGTGGGTAGGGGAGGAGAGCTGGTAAAAAAGACAAGGAGCTTCCCTTATTTCTGAGGGAAGGGGCTGACCCTGTCCACTTCAGGCCAGCCCTCAAGCTGTCTTCCTCGCTTCCCACAGCTGGTCGGGTGGAGCCTGCCAGTCGCCATTTGTGAGGGTGGCCCCAGGGTGGCCGTAGTGCCGCCACGGGAGCCCTTCCCAGCGGCTCAGCCACTTGGGTGCTTGAGAACTGCTAGGTGGAGGTAGTCTTTGTTTGGGGCTGCTTTCATGCTTATCAATCACAGGATTCAGCGTACTCCCTTCCCCACACTGTAAAAGTTGGGAAAGGGTACTGAATCCTGAAGTAGAAACCAAGAAAACGTCAGCTCCTAAAATGATGTTTGTTTTTATTTTGGGTGAAATTTCTGTTTTGGAAAAATACAGAAAAGGAAAGGATGTAATCCTACTAGCCAGAATTGGCCACTGTTACCAGTTTGGAGCATATCTGTTAGATCTCCTTTCTATAAATATTTTTCCTGTCCTTTTCACTTAGCGTCACAAGAATTTGTCCAAGTCAAAGCTTTTCTCAGACATGGTTTTTCATGGTTGTGTTGTATTCCATCATGGTTGGATTAACTATTCCTCTATTGGCCATTTAAGTTGGAGAAATGTAAACCTAACAAAAGCCAACTTCCGTTGTTTTCTTGGACGTATGTTTATAATTTGAATTACTTAAGAACAGGGCTTAAGTGACGCTTTAAGGAGCGCGCCTGTGACTTTACACAAAAGCTTTAGCCAAGGACATTAAAACCATGCTCAGTGGTCATACAGAAGAATATTGATAGGATCTCATGCTCCGGTTTGCCATGTCTGAACAAAAATAGGTGTGTGTTTATTGGCACATTTGAATGTTTATTTGTTCCTTGGTAAAAATCGAAAGAGGATACTAAAGACTAGTTAAGCAGTATTCCTCATTATGTCTGGAACCAACTGAATGAGGCTGTGCAGAGCAGTGGGAAGTATCATACTTGGGAACCAGGCAGCTCTGGGCTTAAAAGCTCCCCAACCTTGGACAAGCATCTTCACCCCTCCTAGGGCACTGTTATATAAAACACCTAGCACAGTTCTTGCAGCATAGCATAGTGGCTGAGAGGACAGATTCTAGAGCCAAATTTCCTGGCTTTCTCCCAATTCTAGCTTTGCCGCTTTTTAGCTGTGTGATCTTGGGCAAGTTACTTAACCTCCCTGTGCTTCAGATTTCTCACCTATAAAATAGGGATAAATACAGGAACCAATGGGATTAGGGTGTCCTGAGATTTGAATCAATGCAAACAAAGGATTTCTAACCAAGCTAACATATATTTGCTGCCAGGTAATGTTCACCCCTCTTTGCCCCTGGCCTGGCCTGTGGTGCCAGCCTCCTAACTGGTCTCCTCTCCACTAGGCCGCTTCCTCCTTCCAACCAAGAAGGACACCTTGGACTCCCAGGGACCCCCAGAAGAGGTCTCTGTTTGCTTCCACGCTAGGTTCTGGAGACTCTTTAGCGCAGTGGGTTCTGGGTACGTTCAGGAGAATGGCCTCCAAGGCTAGACTGCCTCAGGCCCTCCTAAACTGGAAAGCTGAGGGTTGTCACTTGTGCAGCAAAAGAGCAAATCAACCCCTGTGGGCTGTGTGCCCTGCTTTAAGAAGCTGAGACTCACACATTTCAAGTAGGGTGAGATTATTTAATGTACAAAAGGATTTTTCCCATCAGGAAAGATGCCCCTACAGGTTCCTTTAGATAGTGACTCCTCTAGGCAGGCGAGTGTTTTACAGATCATTAACTACTTGACTGAAAGCCTGCAGGGCAGAGAAACTTAAAACTAAAGTGTTGGGAGCCCCTGCCAATTACAGATCAATCCAAAATGAATATAAAGTATCTCTGGAACTAGAAGTCAGTGGGAAAATGTGATTTGATTCGGAAAAAAATCTGATTTACAGGCAACTTTTTTGGAACACACCAGTTGTTTAAATGGTGTTCCACCTGCCTGCCCATCTTGAACCTAATGCATTCATCTCCCACATCTTCATCCCCAAACGCTGGAATCAGGGTCCCCTCTGTGAACAGTGACTGTACAGTAACCCCCGGGAAGGGCGTCATTGGGAAAGTGTACTTGTGGCCGTGCAGAGCGCAGGCAATTGATGCAGAGATACAGCCCGAAATGGATGAACTATACAGTAACAATTTGCAGATAAAAATAATAGAAGTTAAAGTGTACTTTACATGATAAAAGAAAGATGAAAGAGGATGAGAGTCTGTTACATCTGAGATGGTTACAAAAGTCCTGCTTCGTGAAGTAGGCTCTGTTGAAAAGATTGATGCCATGGGGAGTGACCTTGGCTTGGAGCAGGAGCTGGTGATGTATGTATGAGCATCCCTCTGCTAAATGGACCCAGATTTGTAGCACTAATATACATGGGAGCCCAGAACCAAACTCAGTACGGCAATAAATCAACAGCCACTTTGGGTGTCATTTCTGGTTTATATTCCACTATTGTTCTATCACTTTAATTCATGTCACTATCATCTTTTCATCTGGAACAGTTTTATATAATTTTCCAGTGGAGTTACCTGACAAATCCTATCAAATTAACAAGGTACATTAACAATATTGACTGACTACGGCTTCAGGAGTTGCGGGGCCGCAGAACAAAATTTTAAAGCCGTGCCTCTCTGGTGATGATTTTTCTTCCCCCCCCCCCCCCTTTCTGAGAAGGGAATGTGGGGCAGGGTTTATTCCACATCAGAGATATGCACATTTATTTTGCTCTGCTCGTTTTTGACTTTTATAAAAGTCAAAATAAGAAGCAGAGGAAGGAAGGGGGGCCAAAAAAACAAAAACAACAGCAACAACAACAACAACAAACACTTGCTACCGACAGCCATGGCGTAAGTACTTTTCTTCTTTCAGGGAACTATAGAAATGTCCAGATCTTTAACAATTAATGACCAAATTGGAGGGAAGAGTGTGACTGGGTAGTCGTAATCTATTTTAAGTGAAATGTAATAAAATTGGTCTCCTGATACATTCTCACCCTCCTGAAATCATCTAGACCTGAACAGCCAGAGTCCATTGGACTTATGACATTATGCCTAATTGAAATATGGTGTTCCTGAAATACGTCTAATGACAAATTCCAGCATTCAATTAATAAAAAAATACCAATTGTTCATCTTTTCCAAAGACCACATAGAAATGACCAGGGTTAAGCAACTGTACTGCATTGTCTCCTCTGAAGACAGCAGACGAGACTCTACTGGGGTCTGTCTATGCAGTCTCTTGCCTTTGTCTGACTGCTGTTTGGGATTTCTTTATTCCTAAAATAAAATAGAAATGAGTGTGTGGCAGACCTCATCACTAGAATATTTTTTATATTCGTTTTCTTGTTTAATTTTAAATTTGCTCTAAGACTATAGTCATTGTGTTATTTGGGTTTTTTGTTTGTTTCTTAATTGAGCTGTTTTCTTTTATTGGCCTTTTCTTTTGGTCTACGAAGTTTTCTCATGTTGTATTGAAAAATTTCTGAGTGTGATCCGTGGGATGAAATGTATTCATTCTTATTGTCTTTTTCTTACATTATGTACATTTGATGGTTTTAATTATCTCCTATTTTTACTTGATTTTGCTTTTTTCCACTTTGCCTCTGACCTTTAAAGTATGGCCTAAATACTAATTACTTTCAAGATTCTCTCTGGGACCCATTCTGGAAGGCATATTGGAGGTTTTTGTCTCATTTCATGAACAGATTCCTCAATTTTCAGCAAAAGGGGAAAAAGAGAGCGTCTAGCCTAGACCGTGTGTGTCAAGCTGAGCGTATACTGCTCAGTGACACTGGGAGAGCAATTGCTGTGCATGCCACAGTTATCCTGGGATACCTTTCATCCCTGGCATTACCTTTGTTCTCCGAAAACCTTTGCTCCCAGTCACTGTACAATATGTTACGTCTTTCACAGCTCTGAAAATGAAACCTGAAGTGCCAGTATTTAACATGCTGGATTCCTGTTATAAAGTCTTTGTTGCATAAAGCTCACACCCAGTGCTGTTTCTCCCTCAGCGGAGAAGCAGTGACCTCCACAGACTGAAGCCAAGCTCCAAGACTTAAACTTGGAAGGTTTTATGTAAAGGACCCTTTGATCCTCCTGTGACTTCCTCTCAATATAGCTTGGATAATTATTTAGTGTCAGAGAAGGGAAAAGATAGATTTTTCCTATTTTTAGTGCGTTAAGATTTTTCTAGATCAGGAAAAAAAAAAGACCACTGATCAAAATTGTTTTTTTAAATGAACCTTGTTATGGTTTCTTTCATTACAATACGGAGGTGTTATGTAGGGTTAACAATATGTAGGTAAACTGTATTATATCTGTGGTACATCTAAGATGGCATGTTTCTTAATACCTTTTTTGTATGGATTTTGGTGGTTTCTCCCCTCAGCTCACCCACGCAGGAAACCAGGCTGTGCACTTCTGTGTGCCGTTTAGGGTCTCTTAAGCCGGTGGCATTCCCCAGAGCCGTAAGAAAGAGCTCTTGTTCATCCAATTTATTTTGGATGGATTTACAAAACAGGTCAAATGATGACACTGAAATCACTTACACCTTCCACTTTCTGTGGCTTCTTTTTTTGTCCTCCCCCCTTCCCCCCCCCCACCCCGGCCTTACAGGTATCTCTGGAGACAAAGTAGAGATAGACCCTGTTACGAATCAGAAAGCCAGCACTAAGTTTTGGATTAAGCAGAAACCCATCTCAATCGATTCTGACCTGCTCTGTGCCTGTGACCTTGCTGAAGAAAAAAGCCCCAGTGAGTAGTCCCTTTTATTTATGTCTCCTTTCTCTCTTCCCCCTCTTCCCTTCTGTGTGCTGGGTGCCAGGAGAATATATTGCCACCGTGTCCTTTTTTCCTTGGGTCTGTTTAATTCATTACCAGAAATTTATTTTAATCAAACAGGATTGTATTATGGTGCCCAGAGCCTGACATGGGCCCCCATCCTGTTAGGTCTTGATGGCAGCAGAGAACCTCACAGCCCCGCTTCAGACCTTAGGAGTCCCGCCCTGGGGGCTGGGGGTCTGGGGGGCAGGTTCCTGCTGAGAATTTGACTCACGAGAGCCTTAATTTCACTTTGTGCTCCCTTTCTCTTCCCATTTGGGGGACTTGAGCAGTCAGACCTGGACCTGCGTTCCTTCTTTGCCAGATTGAGGGAAGCTGGGAGATTTCCTGTGGCAGCTGAAGACTAGATTTAGATATCCATCAAGCCGGAAGTGTCAACACCCTCCAGATTATTGGCAGCTGCATGACCTACCAGCTCATAATTAAACTCCTGCCTGGTCCTGCAGAAGAGATCGCTGCTGGGTTGGCACTCCTCTGCTTAAATTATCAAAGTAGATGCAGTCTGGTTGTATATTTTGGCATATTATATTTTTGCAGTTAAGTAATTGAGTGTAGCATTTAGATTAATCATTTTTAAGACTTCAGTCCCATCAAGAGGCAAAAAGGACACAGATCACACTGAAATTCCTCCATGGAAGAAAAAAGTTTAAACTATACAAGAATTTGTTAGTTGCCTGGGAAAGGCTGCAAGACAGCGGTTGTCAGAGTCTGGTACATATTAGCATTGCCTGTGGAGCCTATTTAAAATGCAGTTCTCCAGGGCCCATACCCAGTGCGTTCTTTCTTTTCTTTTCTTTAAAGATTTATTTATTTTATTAGAGAGAGAGAGAACGCACATGTGCACAAGTAGGGGGAGGGGCAGAGGGAGAGAATCTTCAAGCAGACTCCCTGCCGAGTGGGGAGCCTGACTCAGGGCTCGATCTCAAGACTCGTGAGATCATGAGCTCATGACCTGAGCCGAAACCCAGAGTCAGACGCTTACCCGCCTAAGCCAACCAGACGCCCCTCCCCAGTGGGTTCTGATTCATTAACTTGGAGGATGATGGGAGCTTCTACTTTTTGTTACTCCCCTCTATTCCCGTGCCCGCTGAATTAGGGAACAAATGTTACAAGGAATGACATACTCAAAAGGAACAATAAGAAATGTAAAGGCCAGCAAGTGTTTATAATATGGTTCAAGTTCAAGACTAGGATCCTATGGACAGAGCACCCGCCACATCGCCTCATTTATGGGTGGGTGTCTGTTTTCTCAAATCCAGCTGTGCTAGGCTACGTAGTCTCCTCCTTTCGACCCATTAGTCTCCATCTTGGCAAGAAGGGAGAACTTAGTGGTACCGGGGGAAAGGAGGCAGGCCGTGCCCACCCGCTCCCCCCTTCCTGCCATTCCTGTCATCCCAGTCAGGAGATTCCTCAAGAATGCTGCCAGAAAGGGCTAGTGAGAAAATTGCTTACTGTTGTGGGGCCCTTGCCTCTGCCTCTAGATAAACATCTTCTTCCTAATTCCTCTCACTCCAGCTTATCAGCCAATAAAGATGTCATTGTTCTAGCATCTTTCTTCCCAAGAATTCAGGATGCATTGAAAAGTAACATTTTGTAAATTCTCCATGTCTCTGAGAAATGAAAGGCAATCACTTACATGTTGCATCGAGGGATAAGCTGGAGTAGAAAGGTTAGGGAAAGAACTAGAAACAGGACTCAGATTTCCTTTACACTCATACAGAGACACTCACTTGCCAAGGAAGGCTGTGTGTAATTCAGGCACTGAAAGGTGAGGGGTGTAACACACCCCATCTAAGAGGGAAGGAAGAAAAGATGCACAACCACCACCTCCCAGTTGCCTCTTGCCATCAGGCAGTCAGGAAGGAAGTATTACACATCTCTGAGAGTGATACCACGTTCCAAGCCTTGGGGATACAGAGCAGACGTGGGGCCCACCATTTCAATATTGGCAATCGAGCAAGAGAGTTTTTTGTCTTATTTTCAGACCTACTGGGTGGTTCTGTGTAAAAACTGCACATGTGGGTCTTAAAGAGATTTCCTTCTCTCTCACTCTCGCTCCAGAGATCTAGAATTTGTGACTCCCCTGAACAAAGAAGCACACTGCCCCAGTCAGACATTTCCCAAGCCCCTGTGCCCCTATCACAGTGCCTTCCAAACCATGTTCCTCAAATCTCTAGGTTCTCGGGGGACCTCAGGGGCCTGGGGGGGGTGGGGGAAGGGACAGGTTTGGGCATAAGGCCTCCCCAGTAGAGCGCTACTTTTTTCTACTTTGGGATTCTACATTTTAAAAGTCAACCAATTAAAAAGGATTTTGCTGCTTTAAAAAAAAAAAAAAAAAAGTTTGAAAGTTACAGGCTCACAAAATAGAATCCAGACCCCTCAGCCTAGGAGTCTTTACAGTCATTGACCACTCCAGGCTCATAGCTCCTAATTTCCCATCCTGAATTTGGGCTACGGTCACTGTGAACTGTTTGCACACAAACACACCTTGAATTCTGTGCAGCTGCTGTTCCCACTGCCTGGAATATACCTCCCTGCTGACGCTCCCTCTACCCGACAGGCACCTCCAGTTCCTCATGCCTGGCTCCCTCATTTTTCAAGGTCCAGCTCCAGTGTGAGGCTCTCTCTATAACTTTGTCCCCAGGAGTTCGCCCACATCTCTGGTACAGCACCTCTCAAACTGTGCTGTAGTTACTGACTTGAAGTCTGTCCCTCTCTGGGACCCCCCTCTCTATCCTCAACTAATTGATCCAGGAACTGGTTTCTGTACCCTCATCCCTAGTGCCGCGCCTGAAGAGTTGTCCTCAGTGAATGTTTGCTGTCTTCAAACTGAACTGAATGAGGCCAGAATTTAGAAACCAAAAATTTTTCAGCATAATTTATGTTGTAAAGTGCCCAAACAAAGATGTATTAACTGAATCAGTTTGATGCTGTGTTACTTTGTTTTTGTGATTTCCAGTATCTTCATCAAATTAATTCAGTGATTTAATCTAAAAAGTTCATCTTCAAGACCATCATCAGACCACAGAATTAATCTATGGGCCTGCTGCTGCTTCTTCTTTTTTTAAAGGATTAATGGTAACCCTTTTTATCTTTTGTGTCTGTTGAACCTTAGAAAAAAGTTATTTTAACAGCACTAAAGAAATGAAAGTCACTATATTTCATAAGTTTAGCCTGTGATTTTTATCAGCATAGTGATATATGTTTGTAGCTGAGTTTACATCAAAAATTATTCTTGGGGCCTTCTTGAATGAATTATGGCAAAGAGAGAGAGTCTAGAAGTAGATAAGGTTTTTGATTTCTGCAATATATTTCCTTTTTCATGTTTTTATCTCTCGTAACACAAGTGTCTTGCCGAAGACTGGAACGTGTGACCAACTGGAATAATTTAGTTGTGAAAACAGCAGACGTGTTATTAAACAGCCTTCTTTACAAAAAGGCATTAAGTGTTGGGAGGATAATGAAGTTGTCCCAGTCTGTCTTGAGACATGTTTGTCAGAATTTTGAACAGTAAAGAAACGGTTTTTAAAACCTTCGAATATGGCCAGTTTGCAATGTTTATTGAAAAAGCCTCTGTCAAACCATTAATTTGGTCGTCGTAAGGAACACAGCTCAAGTTTAATTGATGCCATATCCAAAAAGTATGTGAATAGCAGACTTGGCAAAGGGACTGAGCAATAGAACGCCTGCAGTGAGACACATAATTACACATACCATGGCTCAGAAAGACCCAGACTCTGCAGCCGGGCTCCATAAATAGCCGTTCTATGGCTCTCTTTCCTTCCCCTAACTTCTCCCTCTTAGGCTGCGTTCTCAGGGGTAGATTTATTGCTCTGTCCATGTGAGTGTTTAAGGACCTGGAACTTAATGACTAAATAGATACATGCCTTAGAAGAAATTTGTACATATAAATATGGACTCTTACCAGAGTTAGAGGAGAAAAATCTGTGTATCAAAAGCCCTGAGAAATTAATAATAAATTGTGCCTTTCTAGATTGGGGGGGTGGGAAAAGGCTGCATGCTGCCATTATTATTCAAATCAGTGATTTCGCAGTCTGGTTTTGCTACTCCTTAGGATAGCTTTTGCTATTTTGTCACAAACCTCTAAAAGATGAATTCATTTTAATTTATTTTAACTGAGCAAATATGTATACAGCACATAGGAGGGGAGAATGTTCCCATATCAGAAACTACCATGGCATTCTCCATCCTTATACAAGTCTAAACCTAGGCTTTGGATGCAGCAGGCTCTCTTTTTAAAGTGCTAACCTCAAATTCCAGCACTGAAACAAAAGCAGGGGACCTTCCTTTTAAACTAACACCCTTCAAAGACTCTCAGGCTGGATTTAAATAAAGTACCAGGCTCAACCATGCCAGGTCTGGTTTTATCATAAGAAGGTTGTGCAGGTTTCGAGTCTTTAAAGGAAGCAGACTATCATTAAGAAATCAGATTTAAACCTTAATAAAGTAACTGTCCTCTTTATAGCTGAAAAGAGCTCTGTATCTCAATTAAGTATAGATAATAGAAAATCTTAAGGAAGCAACATAATAGAGGTAACCTGATTACGTTCTCTTGCAATAGTATAATTTAAAGGAAATCTGATTCTGTTGATGCTGGTGGGGGATTGCTTGTTTGGTTGTGTTTGTTTTGTTGTGTTTTTGTCCAGAACAGTGTTTGGATACAGGATAGGAACTCTTTGGGATTATGAGTTAACCACAACTGCAGGAGACTGTCAAGCCCCCATGAATAGAACCTGCTAGATATTTGAGATGAGATTCAGTTAAGGTTATGAGTTAAATTAGCTGGGCTTATTGGTGACCTCCAGCTTAAATGAATCTTTCTTTTCATAAGTACTTGACAAGATCTGTAAAGTAGTGTATTTAATTTACTAATTAAATTAAAGCTACTGAATAATGATTTGTCCACATTGATTTAGCTTAAATAGAAAAGATCAGCATTGTTGTGATCTTCAGCAACCTTAATGGCCAAGCCAGTTAGACACAAAGGCCTCTTGTGTTTTATAGGTCAGAAGTACATAGGTAAGCCCAGGCTGTAATTGAATTGGCTACACTGCACCCTGCAGTTGCAGGTTTCCTTTGCCTTCTCGTTCCATTGTTGCACTGGGCTTAAGAGAATGTTAACGCGGTAATAGGCACCGGGCCTTCCCCATTATACGTCTTGCTATCGAGCGGTTCTGCATGACTAGTTAAAGAAGATGGCAAGAAGATTAATGAAAGCAAGGCTAATACAGAAGGGGGTACTTTTGCAAGACTTCTGCAGAGGAGATATTAGAGCTGAACCAGAGCTTGGCTTTTTCTTTATCCTGTGACCTTTGAACCTGCCTTACTGTTGAGAGCTGCCAGGGAAGTCGACATTTTGATTGATGTTGGTACACGAGTCAGTCTTTCCCATTGAATTCCACATCTGCACGAAAATAGCTTTTCCAGCAGAATTCATACTGGCCAGAAGTGATAGCCAAATTGATGGCTGAAATGCTTTTATGTAGTTTTCATTTAAACCTAAAGGTATTTGATGGTTTAATTCAGTATCCAGTTTTCATAGATTATAAGCATTCACTTATATGTCCTTAATGGGTTCATCAGCTCATAGTGAAAGACCAGCTTTAAGAGTGTTCTTTGCAAAAGACCTTCAAGCAGGTTTTATGGAGGAGTAAAAGCAGTCATCAAACAAAACCTTCACCATCCTCAAAAAAGAAAAATCAGTCTGAGGGCCCAGGCAAACTGACTTTGACGTTTTTGTATATAAAGCAAAGTGTCTCGCTGTTTCTGGAAAGCTACAGATAGGGAAGTCTGAAATCTTCTGTGTGTATCCCACCTCAGCCCCAGCTCAGAGGCTGTCTTGATCCACCCAGATGCTGAGTTCCCTGACCTTGTCCTTGGGGCACTAGCATTCCATCTGAAAGGGACTGTTATGGTCTACTTGTAAGACAGCCCCGGGCAGATATGAACCTCTTCCTGTGTTCCCACTAATTCTCTTACCTTCCTTGTGGGGCTGCAGGCCATTAGTGTGTGCGTGCGTGTGTGTGTGTGTGTGTGTGTGTGTGTGTCTTTGAATGTGCCTTTGTGTGCATCCCTCACTCCCTGTCCCAACAAAGAAGAGTAGGGAGAGTGGCAGAAGGACTCAGGTTTTGTTACTAAAATTGACTTGGGCACACCGCAATCCATGTTTGAATCCTCTGATCACCTGATTTCTTTTTTTCCTATTTGATGGGGGTAGTAGTTCTAGCAGAGAACATGCGCACACACACTGATGTGACAGGAATTCCAGTTCCTAAAAGAGGAGATACCCAAGAATTTTGTCATATTCTTTAGTAGATGTTCGTGAGAATAAAAAAGAAATGAGGATGACGTTAGCCACCCCTGGATGAAAGAGCTACAGCCCCTGGGTGGGTGATGGGTGGATCATCCAGGGGCTGTAGCTCTTGGTTGCTACATCCACAACCATACCATGTACCGTAGGCCCCAGTAAGTAAGGCACATGCATTTATACTCACATGGGCCTGTAACCAGGAAGACCACAGCCCATCCTTAGGCTCGGATGATTCCCAGGAGGTCCAGGTACTCCAAACATCAGGTGGCAGGTACTCCAAACATCAGGTGGACAAGCTATGTAGTGCTTTTATTCTCTGACAAGGACTTACTTCATAAGTTCCAGATCAAATACGGTAAGTCCTGCTAGATTACAGAACACAGTGGACTCTAACATATTAAATGCCCCAGTTATTGAATTGCCTTTTCATAAGAGTACTCTGGAGCACAATCAGGAGCAGGCAGTGCCTCATCCTTTTAACAGATATGTTTCCTAGCCCTATTAAAAGGGGTCTTCATCTATCCTGTCAAAGGGAGTCTGCTGGGGTTTTTTAGTTTAATTACACTATCCAATTAAAACTCCTTGCTGCATTTGGATGCGCCTCTCCTTGGGCCTGAGTGGATATGACATTTACAAGGCTCGCCTTTCAAGCAGACAATAGTGTGATTGATGAGGTGCACGTTCAGTGAAGGAGGCGAGTGCCTGTGGAAGTGCTGCTTAGTGCATTTTGATTTATTTATCATCTCCTTCCAAAACAAGGGAGCTGCCGGGGAGATGGGTTTGGGCAACCAGGGGGACCACCTCAATTTTTCCAAGTGTGTGGGAGGGAAAGACCTGGAGTGTGCCACAGAATAAAGGTGGGGGAAAACTCTGAGCTTGGGGCCAGCATGCATCATCTACTGCCAGGCTGTATTCTTAGGTTCTCTGACCCAGTTTGGTTTCCAGTAACCTCAAGCTGTGATCTGCTGTTAAATAGGCCATCACTGTATTTCAGGGAATAGTTCTCTGGGGCTGGATAACATTGGCCAGGCCCCTGAGAACTCAGCCGGTGGGAACCAACCCAGCACGTGTGCCGTTGACCTGGTCATTATTAACTGACACCTGATGTTTGCACTAGGCATGCCTATTTACACTCCCAGCTACATCCTTTATAAATCCAGCAGCTTCTGTCCAGGGGCTAAAGTCAGTACTCAGTGACTCTCTAACTCTGCCTAGGCACCTGAAGCATTTGAAAGTTGCTTCTAGAATTTGGAATTAGCCAAGAGCAAGTGTGGCTGTTCAACAAAAGGATATAGAGGTACAGTGGAGAACTTCTCAAGATTGTAGTGAAAAGGCAAACCCAACATCTTGTTCTTAACCTACTATTGCTGTTTGCCCTCAGCGTATGATAGATGGGACCAGTGTGCTTGTCTCTGTAGTTCGTGGAAAAGAGGTATTTCAGTACAGTGCGTGGTCTCAGGAAGGTCAACACTCTGAATTTAGGAGGCAGGAGATTCTACTCTGAGTCCCAGACAGATAAGAACAACACATCTCCCATATTCATTATCACACACTACAGTTGCTCATAGGAGTTGTTGGGGGGCATGTTTGCTAACTACATAACATGTAAGAATGTCTATGTTCCTGAGGAAAATTGTCTGGTGCTGAGATTCTCAGTGGGTTTTCATTATCTTCTCTGTAGACCTTCTTCGTTTTTCCCTAGGACTTACTAATGAACAAAGAATATGTTTGTGTCAGTTGGAATGTTGATATTTGTTAGAGTAGAAAACATTTTGGGGTATCAACTTTTTTTCCTCCTGGGAAAAAGCCTTTTTTTTTTTTTTTTTTTTGCTATTAAGCTTTCACTTAATTGTTGACTTGGGCATTATGGACCCGTAATAACAAAACAGGTATAATGGAAAATTTGCATACATTGATATTTTCCTAGATTTTGATTACCATTTCTTCAAATTTTTTCTTTCCTGATTTTAACATTGGACGAGATCCTAATTGAGAAGAGGGTGAGGGCAGAGACTGTTCCCTACTGAAAAACTGTGAAAGATTTCGCAGCTGGATAAATGATAGGAAAAATCTGTTTCCCTTGTCTCCTGCCAAGCTCCAAATTGTGTTTTCATAATAAATAAATGGGGTGCTTAGACTTTAAGTTCTTCTCACAGACATGAAAAAAGTAAGCCATTCTTTCATTAAAATCAAAATGTGTGCTGCTTACAAGATTCCCATAGGCAACTTCCAGGACAGGCTAACTGCTACCAGATTAGCCCTTCTATCATAAATGACTGGAAAACTGTCCAAAATATAAGAAACTGTTCTCAGACACTGGAAATCAGGCAGCACAGGACGTGAGCCCTGAGAGAAGGGAAAGAAATGAGGTGAGACTTACTATCACTTCAGCTTTCTTCAGAGTTTCCCAAGGAGAGTGTAGCAGGCTCAGCAAGCTCAGAGACAGAAATCAGAGTTGGAGGAAGCTGAAATGTACAATAAATTAAGTGTGAGAGGTGGGAGCTACACTGAGAAAAACCTCCAGAGAGAGGCTCTCAAATCTTCCGTTGTATACTAAGCTGTGCATGCCTACAGTGGGACCTCACAAGTGTGGTCAAAGCACAGCTACAAGGGTGCTATAATCTGGAGTTCTGGCCAACCAGAGGGGAGCTTCCGGGGCATGTAGCAGTGACTCCACAAAGGCTGTATCTTAGGAGTAAGGTTAAACTAGCCCTAGATTAATAACTGCTCTAATCCTTGCCTAATAAAGCCTTTTTTTTTTTTTAAGTTTTTACTTTAATTCCAGTTGGTTAACATACAGTGTTATATTAGTTTCAGGTGTACAATATAGTGATTGCCGAATAGACCTTTAAAAGGAGTCCTAAAGGGGTGCCAGGGTGGCTCAGTCATTAAGCGTGTCCACCTTCGGCTCAGGTCATGATCCCAGGGTCCTGGGATCGAGCCCCGCATCGGGCTCCCTGCCCTGCGGGAAGCCTGCTTCTCCCTCTCCCACTCCCCCTGCTTGTGTTCCCTCTCTCACTGTCTCTTTCTCTGTCAAAAAATAAATAAAATCTTAAAAAAAAAAAAAAAAAGTCCTGAAAAGGGGCGCTTGGTTGGCCTAGTTGGTTAGGCGTCTGCCTTCAGCTCAGGTCATGATCCCAAGGTCCTGGGATCGAGCCCCATGTCCAGCACCCTGCTCAGCGAGAGAGTCTGCTTTTCCCTCCCTCTGACCCTCCCCACTGTTTTTTCTCTCACTTGCTCGCTCTCTCTCAAATGAATAAGTAAAAAAAAAAAAATCTTAAAAAAAAAAAAAAGGAGTCCTAAAAGGATCAAAATGACCCACAAGTAAATTAACTGGCTGTTAGAATAAAGCCCAATATTCTCTAAAGGATGATGACAGAATGCAAACAACCCATGATGTAATGTCTGTAGTGTCCAGCATTCAATAAGAAATTACCAGATATGCAAAGAAACAGGAAAATGTGTCCTGTAAGTATGAGAAAAATCAATCAATAGAAATAACCAGAAATGGCAGGGATCACAGAATTAGCAGATAAGTACTTTTAAAATAGTTATTATAAATGTGTTTAAAGATTTAAAGGAAAACAAGAACTCAAAAAGAAGAGAAATGGAAACGACTAAAAAAGACCCAAATGAAAATTTTAGAGCTGAGAAATACAATACCTGAATCAACACTGATGTGACCAGATTAGGAAATCAGTTTAAAAGGTCAGTGTGTTAGTTACCTATTGCCATATAACAAATTGCCCCCAAACTTGGTGGCTTAAAACAACAATTAACATTTACTACTTCACAGTATTGTGGTCAGGAATCTAGCACGTCTTAGCTGGGTCCTCTCACTGAGGGTCTCCTGAGGTTGCAGTCAGGGCCACAATCCTCTCAAGATCCAGTTGGGGTAGGATCTGCTTCCAAGCTCACTGAGTAGTTGCTGGCAGAGTTCATTTCTTTGTGAACACCTGCAGTTCCTTGCCACACAGCCCTCTCCATAGGTGAGCTCACAAGATGGCAGCTGGCTTCAACAAAATAACCAAGAGTAAAAGAGTATTAGCAAGGAAGAAGTCACTGTCATTTATAACCTAACCTTAGAAATGGCTTAGAAATACACTTTTACTGAATTTTATTCATCAGAAGTAAGTCACGAGGGACACCTGGGTGGCTCAGTCAGTTAAGCATCTGCCCTTAGCTCAGGTCATGATCCCGGGGTCCTGGGATCAAGCCCCCATGTCAGGCTCCCTGCTCAGTGGGGAGTCTGCTTCTCCTGCACCCTCTGCCCCTCCCCACCCCGCTTGAGCTCACTCTCTCTCTCAAATAAATAAATAAATCTTTAAAAAAAAAAAAAGTAAGTCATTAGGTCTAGGCCACACACAAGACAAGGAGATGACACAGAGTATGAAAAGCAGCAGACAGGATCACTGGGGACTACTTCAGAATCAGCCTATCACAATCAGTAAACTTTAAGACAGGATAATAAAACTATTCAGACTGAAGCACAGAGACAAAAAATCGATGAGAAGAACAGACTGGAATAATATCAAGTGTTCTTTTTTTTTTTAAAGATTTTATTTATTTATTTGACAGATACACAGCGAGAGGGGAACACAAGCAGGGGGAGTGGGAGAGGGAGAAGCAGGCTTCCCGCCGAGCAGGGAGCCCAATGCGGGGCTTGATCCCAGGACCCCGGGATCATGACCTGAGCCAAAGGCAGACGCTTAATGACTGAGCCACCCAGGCGCCCCAATATCAAGTGTTCTAACATACAAGTAATTTAGTCTCAGGGATGGAGGAGAAAACTATTCCAGATTTGATTTAGAATACCAGTCCACCAATTTTGGAAGACCACTGAAGGCCAAACAGGATAAATACAGAGAAAACCGCATCAAGACACCCATCATAATGAAATTGCTGAAAACCAGTGATAAAGAAAAATTCTTAAGAACAGCCAGAGAGGGGCACCTGATGGCTCAGTTGGTTAAGCGTCTGACTCTTAATTTTGGCTCAGGTCATGATTTCAAGGTTGTGAGATTGAGCCCCACATCTGGCTCCATGCTCCATGGGGAGGCTGCTTGAGATTCTCTCCTTCTGCCCCTCCCCCTGTTCGTACTCACTGTCTCTGTCTCTCTCAAATAAATAAATCTTTAAAAAAGGGGGGGACACCTGGGTGGCTCAGTCAGATAAGTGTCTGCCTTCAGCTCAAACCATGATCTCAGGGTCCTGGGATCGAGCCCCACATTGGGCTCCCGGCTTTGCAGGGAGTCTGCTTCTCCCTCTGCCCCTCCCCCCTACTTGTTCTCTCTTGCTCTCTCTCAAATAAATCTTAAAAAAATAAAAATAAAAAATAAAACAGCCAGGGAAACCAAGATAAGAATGATTGCTGACTTCTTATCAGAAATAATGCAATCCAGAAGACAATGGAGTGACATCTCTTAAAGTGCTAAAAGAAAATCTGCCAATCTAGAATTCTATATTCCATGAAAATGTCCTTCAGAAATGAAAGTGAAAAAAAAAAAGAAATGAAAGTGAAATAAAGACATTTTCAGACACTCAAAAGATGAAAGAATGTATTGCCATTAAGCCTTCACTACAAGAAAGGTTAAAGGCTGGAGGGGGCGGAAATGCCAGATAGAAACCCAGATCTACACAAGGAGCACTCAAAATGTCATTATTAGCAACTGCACAGAATGAACCAAGGAAAAGGAAATAAGCAAGAGAGGCCTCTGAACAGGGATTGGCAAACTATGGCCCAAAGGTAAATCTAGCCTACCACCTGTGAGCTAAGAATGGTTTTTACAGGTGAACATTTGCAATTGATTTGATGATAGGGAACACTAACTGTGAATTCCATTTAAGCAAAGTTATCTACCACCTGGAAAAAATTCTATCCTTCTCTTTAGTAGACCTGTATTACACCCGCCAAAAAATGCATTTGACTGTTAAATTTCAAATTTTGGCAATAAGAAATTTGGAAATTTTTTTTCTCTCATAAGTATCTATGAAATGTCCTTAATTCTGCTCTTGGCCTGCAAAGCCTATTTTATTTACTATATGGTCCTTTTCAGGAAAGGTTTGCTTGTCTTAGAGAGTGGAAGTAAAAAGACAAAGGGAACCTACCATATACCAGTCAGTGTCCCACATGCTTTATATGCACTATTTAATTTTTACAACAGCTCTGTGAGGTTTTATATGCATTTATTATAGAATTCTAGAATTGTTGATTTTATCCTAGCAACAATGCTATGAGGCCAAGTTTATTCCTATTTTAAAGTACTGAGGAAACCGGGACTCAAAGAAGTTACATAACTTGTCCAAAGTTGAACAACATGGGGCATTAGGGGCACTGACCCCCACATAGTCAAAAATCTGTGTATAGCTTTTGACTCCCCCAAAACTTAACTAATAGCAGGTAGTTGACCAGAAGCCTTACTGGTAACATAAACAGTAGATCAACATGTTTTGTACATCATATGTATTACATTACATACTGTATTCTACAATAAAGTAAGCTAGAGAAAAGAAAATTTTAAGAAAATCATAAGGATTACTTGTGAAAATACATTTATGATACTGTACTGTATTTGTTGATACCATAAGTTTATATACCTAATGAAAAAACTCTAGTAATGAGTGAACCCACACAGTTCAAACCCATGTTGTTCAATGGTCAATTGTATAAATGGTAAGAGGTTTATATTCTCTCTGCCACTGACACGAAGCCAAGGCACTTAAACAGAGTATCCCATGCCCCAACTCAGACTCTATAAAGTCGTCTTTTTTAACATTTCAACCATGCTTGATTTTCTGGTTTTTCATCCTAAAGGATATTAAATGTGGAAAATTAGAAGAGGGAGAGAAGGAATGACAATAAAGACAATGGGAAGTAAAAATTTACAAGAGTTGACCAAAACAAAAACTATTAAAAAGCAATCCAAGAACTCAGCAGAGTAGTACGGCAGCATAGAACTATTTTGTGGCAAGACAGAGAGCCTTTTGCAACCCCAAGGAAATCGTAATATTCCGTACCTATAAAGATGAACATAACACAGTAATTTTATTTTCCTTATACTCTAATCCAGGAGGAAATTTTGTAATGTGAAATGTTAATGCTTAAAATTAAAAAAGGCTTTTTTTTGCACAAAGCTAACACTAGCTGTCTGCTCTAAAGATTCTGGATAGATGGGGTTTCATGTGTTGTAATTTAGCCTCCCAAGGGTACTTGGAAACTCAGACTTTTTGTCACAAACTGTGGAAGAATGTCCAGATACAAAACTTGTTTCTTGTCTGTCTACCTCTCTAAAAGCTAAAGGGTAAAACTCAAACAGTACTTGATTACTGAAAGGCCATATGATATTTTGTCAGAACAGCTTGCACATGAATCGAAGAATCAAAAGACTCCATAAACCATTGTTCTTAGTTCATTTCCTGAAGTACACATAAGCATTTCTGCTGCATATGAGAGTGGAATACTTGTCTCAAGGAAAAGCACTCATATGGTTGTTTGAGTTGCAAGCTGAACTAGCCATTTATTTCACAGAACACTTTTACTTGAAAGATGCAGACAAACCCATGGTTATTCCAATCTGAGTACTTAGCAGACATTTTCCTGAAAATGAAGGAGGGAAGCCCTTCACTTCAAGGAAAGAAGTGATAATATTTGATACCAATGATGAAATGCAAGATTTAAGGTGACAGAATTTTGGAAAACTTGTATCTGTCACTGGGCTTGGTTTCTCATAGCTTAAAAGACTTTTCTGATGAGATCGGTGGTATTAATGAATGTGATTTTTTTGTGATACTTTCTGCCTAATGAAATGTGTCCACATTTGGAAGACCTGCATAACTCCATGAACCAGTATTTTCCAGACTACTGCACGATGTTACAAAAATCATTCAAGAGTAAAAGATTCATTCAAAGTGCCAGACCAAAAACAAAACAACAACAACAACAAAAAAAGTGCCAGACAGACCAATGGATTTTAATGTAATAGATGACAACGTTTATTAATGTGGTTTTAGATTCCATATTGCAACTACTCTTTAAGAAACTACCATGTATCAAGTTTGACATAGTATCAAAAAAAATATTTGCAAAGACGAATATTATAATATGCCTTCCTTTTCCTAAAACATATCGTGTGAACCTGGCTTTCTTTCATATGCTTTGGCCAAAACAGTATATCACAACAGACAGAATGCAGAAGCAGATAGGATAATCCAGCTATTTTCAAAAATATAAAATAATTCCATTCATTAAACTTTTTGTTTGGGGAAATACCAGGGTTTTTCCATTTTAAAAAAATACATTATATTAATGGGCTTGTTGTTATTTTTAATGAACTAAATATTTTTTAAATTTCTCAGTTTTAATTTCTAATGCAATAAATACTGATAGAATTCACACAAAAGCTTTTTGGGCTCCTCATTAATGTTTGTGATGTAAAGCGAGTCTGAGACCAAAGTTTGAGAACTGCTGATCGAGTGTCTTGAAAATCATCTTAAGAAATTTGGACTTTATTGTGAGGACAACAGGAAAAGAAGCCAAGCAGGGGTTTAGGGGAGTGATGTGACCGGATATGTGTTACAGAAGTATGACTCCTGTGGGTAGATGTTGGAGTCTGAAGAAGTCATGATCAAAAGTAGGCAAACCAGAGAGGAGGTAAGACGGTCGGGACCTGGGTGAAGGCTGTGGCCACAGGATGGAAGGGGGCAGAAGACGGGTATGTGAGCGCCATTTAGGAGACCGGGTGCCTGGAACAGGAAATGTTGACATCGATTCTGGAAATGCTGCACAGTAGGCATGTGAAGATGACAGCAGTCCTCAGTGGCCGGCTCGAAACCCTGGAGAAAGGTCTAGGCCTGATTTCTGCTTCAGGATCATCAACATGAGTAGTAATTAAAACCTAAGGGGCAAACCTGGAAGAGGAGAAATGCAGAGTTAGAAGGAACAACGGTCAAGCACAGGACACTGGGAAGACTGTCTTTTAAGGGACAGATGAAGGACAGGGTCACAGACGTATGAGAAGCAGATGGGCTGGAAATGCCTACTGAAGGGTCAGGTAACTGTGGTTGGGTGGAAATCCAGGGAAAAGAGTTCAGGGAGAAGGATCAAATACAGCTGAGAAGCCAAACGGCTGGGAAGTATCTACTGGGTCTCTCAACATAAAGGTCGCAGTGACCTTAGCAAGAATGTTTTCAATAAATTAGAGGAAGGAAGGGAATCACATTGCCATGGGAGTTTTTATAATCAGAGAGCTTTAATTATGTTTTTAGGAAGGAGCCAAAGAGTAAGAGAGAGAAAGTTTGAAAAATGCAGGCAGAACGTAAGTAGGTCAGACTCGGCCCCTGCTCTAAAGGTCAAAGAGGTCATTAGAGTTCCCCAGGCCTCTGCCCTGTAGGAGTGCCAGGGAAGCCAGCCAGCCTTTGCCAGTTGAATTACATCGACCTGAAGCTCCTACAGGCAGCTCAGAACTGCTGCTTACAGTGGAGGCTGGATCCAGAGGGGGTTTTCAGCCTAGAAACCAGAGAATTCCAGCCCATCCTTTCCTCCAGGGTCTATGGAAAGGTACAGCTTTGCCTAAAAGAACGCATGTTCCCATTTGTTTCCCCCAAGAAATCCAATAAGAACTCTCCACTTCCTTCCAGGCCAGAGGAACCAGAGGAGATCAGACCCTGGAAACCCAGTTTTAAAATGTATCCAATCTGTAGTAGCTGTTACAGTTTATAAATGTTTGTTTTCCTTCTTTGTTTGAGTCCACCTTGGCAGGGAGAATGAATTTTGGCTAAGATACACTGATTTGCAAGGAGGCCTTTAGAAAATATAAAGACAGCAAGGGATTGGGAACCCGCCCCATAGAGTTTGAGTGCTACTTCTGCCACTTAGAATCTTGGACAATACAAACACAAATTACAAATGCCTTAAAACTCAGTTTCCTCAAAAACAACCCAATTCAAAAGTGGGCTAAGGACTTGAATAGACATTTCTCCAAAGAAGATATACAAATGGCCAATAAACTTATGAAAAGATGTTCAACATCATTAGTCATTAGGGAAATCAAAACCACACCGAGATACTGTTTCATACCCATTAGGATGGCTGTTATTAAAGAAAAAGGAAAAAAATAAATGTGACGATGTGGAGAAATCAGAACCCTCATGGAATCCTAGTGGGAAGGTGAAACAGTGCGGCCAGTGCACAAAACAGTTTGACTCAGAAAGTTAAACATAGAATTACCATATGGTTGGCCAGTTCCACTTCTGTGTATATGCCCAGAAGATCAGAAAGCAGAGGCTCAAATAGACATGGCATCACTGTTCCCAAGAGCCAAAAGGTAGAAACAACTTAAATGTCTGTCCACCTCCGGGTGAGTGGATAAACAAAATGTGGTAGATACATAAACTGGAATATTATTCAGCCTTGAAAAAATTCTGATACATGGTTCACAGCATGGATGAACCTTGAAAACCATGCTAAATGAAATAAGCCAGACACAAAAGGACAAATACTGTATGATTCCACTGATATTTGTCACCTAGAATAGGCAAGCTCATAGATACGGAAAGTAAAATAGAGTTTACCAGCAGCTGAGAGAAGGGAAAAAGGGGCGGTGCTGTTTAGTGAGTACAGAATGGCTATTTGGGATGATGGAAAACTGGAAATGGATAGTGGTTGTGGTTGTAGAACATTGTAAACACACTTTATATAATTTAAGTTTCCACTTAAACTTAATGCTTGAATAGTAATTTTTACCACAATTTTTTTTAAAAAGAAGTGTTTCCTTCTCAGTAAAATTAGAATTCTCCTCTTAAAATTTTTTTTAAAAAGGCATCCATGCCTGATATAAAGGAATTGAGAAATAATCCAAATCCTCAAAGATGTCTTTCATAGCTTTATTGATAATACTGGCGATTTTATAAATACCTCAAATGCCCATGAGAGCATGAACCTTGGCACATATCCACTTGTTAACTTGTTGCAAAAGAATGCACCCGTTGAAAAACATGGTTGTAGAGACTGTGTAGCAACATGGAAAGGGCTATGGTAAAATGTTAACTAAAGAAAAAAAAAAAAAAAAAGCCCAGGGGTGCCTAGGTGGCTCAATCGGTTAAGCTTCTGGCTTCGGCTCGTGTCATTATCCCAGGGTCCTCGGATTGAGCCCCACACTGGGCTCCCTGCTCAGCAGGGAGCCTATTTCTCCCCCTGCCTGCCGCTCCCCCTGCTTGTGCGCTCTCTCTCACTCACTCTGTCTGACAAATTAATAAAAATCTTAAAAGAGAAAGAAAGAAATGAATATGTAGTGTAAATACATTTTTACATATCCAGATTTCCATTTCAGTATTCAGAAGCAAATGTATAGTTGCGGTGTCTGCCCTGAGCCTGTGACCAGTGCTTAGATGCCCATTTTATGCCCCGTTATATTGCATTTTATTCCTACAACACTAAAAGCAAATCTGCTCAAAGGCGGCCCAATTAAAAACAAAATCTCCAAAATCATGAGGATTTTCTGTTTGAATATCTGTTCCATCACAGTTGTAAGAATGATTGCCACCACCATTGAGCCCCACTATATCTGGGTGCTGTGGGAGATGCCTGAGGGCAAACCTGGGTGCCTGCAGGGACAGTGTCTTGTTCAGGTCCCGCCGCAGGAACACAGCGGAGCTGGAATTTCATCCTCAGCCTGAGTCCAGAGCTTACACTTTTCCCCTCTGCCTCCCAGGCCCTTGTCATGCCTTAGTTTCCAAGTAGAATTTAAAATACAAGCAAAATAATTCAGACTACTTGGAATATTAGATTTTGCATTTTCTTTTCAATCATCCTGATACATACTTTTTTCTCAACTGGCATTTTTACAAAGACACTTTGCCCCTCTGGCTTTCCCATCCCCATGAAAACTGACGTTCTCTGAATTTTCAAGGATAACCTGCCCAGCCCAGATTCCTTCTAACATCCCAGGACAGATGCCCTGGTAGGCTGCAGCTGGGGAGGTCATTTGCCCCCTCTTCCTCCCTTACCAAAGGTGAGCCGGGAGGTGCCTAAGGTGGATAAAGTGTTTGATAACAGACTTTTCTTAATCTGTTTTTAGCCTGTTCAATCGGTGTTGAAATACCAGTGATTCCTTCTTCCCTGCTTCCTCCTCTGGTGGAAGTTTACCATGTAGCATGTAGCATGCCTTAAAGATACCACCTCTTCCATGTACTCGTTGTCTAGAAGTAGTTCTGTAAGGCCGTCCTAATGAGTCCAATGACTCATGTTTATTGATAGATTTGTTTCCAGCAAGAGGTCAACTAACTTGCTAACTCCTTAATATATAGGTTTGGGACTAGGTGAAATTACACAAGTGTGAATCCTGCTTATTAACTGTTATTCTGTCATAAAACAGTCCCCAAGTCCTGCCAATGTTTTTTTCTCCTCCGTTCTCAAGTCAGTCCCTTTCTCAGCCTCCTTTTTGCCTCTGTCCAGCTCAAAACTGCATACACTCCTACCGGGGCAACTGTGGCCGCAGATCTCCCTGCCTCCTGGCCCTGGGGAGCCAGGGGGAACCCCCAAAAGCACAGTTTGACCATTTACTTTATTGCCCAGCTTTCCGACCCACTAGTGGCTCCCTCAGCTGGTGACTCCGGCATACCCAGGCCTTCGTGCCCCGCCGCGTGTCACCCCCTGCCCGCCCACTGCATGTGACTGTCTGCTCCGATCTCCCCAGACACCTGCTGCCTCCTGCCCCTGAACATTGTCCCGACCCTGCTGCATTCTTCTCCACCCCTACCCTTACCCAGCTCACTCCCCATCCTCCTTTAAGACTGCTCCAGTGTCAGCTCCTCCGAGAAACTATGTCTGCTCTCCCTTCCCTGCCTGGGCCATCCGCCTCCACCTGCAGTCTCCGTGCAGCAACCTGCACTTAGCAGCCTCTTGGCGCTCACTCTTCTCACCTCTGTTCATTCCTCTGGCCCTTGCATAAGCCTGTGCTGCTGGCGGGGCCTGAACGGAGTAAAACTTCCCTTCTGGCCACCAAGCAAAACGGATCCCTGGAGTGGGTGCAAAGTCCTCACAGCAAAAACTCTGTTGGACTGAGTCGGTCCCATGTCCCATGGCTCCAGTATGAGTGAAACCGTGGCTGCTGATTTTAAGCTGAGCTTATGCACCAGAGCTGTCCCTTGAAATTTCTCCCACAGTGTATGAAAGGGCTCTGTGCTGTCACTGTCTCACCACACCTCATTCCAGTTATTAACATCTGTGGCTCTGTAATCATCACCAAAGTACAAGTCCTGCAGATAACATTCTCAGAGCTCTTGTCTCTCTGTGACGTGAATGCTTTCCCTGGAAAGGACAAATAAATCAGAGGCTTCAGAGAGATGGTAAGTGGCAGACTCTTCATCATTTCTTTGAGCTTCACTCTTCCTTGGGGCTCTGGAATGAGCACCAGGGACAGACACGGAACACACGCAGGAAAATACAGATGTCACCTGGCCCAAATATGCAGGCTTTCAGGAGACTTGACTTGGGATGTTTTCTTTTTGTTTTTCATGTGACTGTGGTGCAGATGAGCTGCAGGCCTCCCCTCTATAAGCCCGCTGCCGCTGGTATACTCCACAGGCAGTGTGATCCCAAGAGGACAGTGTTAGGGTTTCCAGAGGCTCCCAGGCCAGTGCAAACTACATATCACACATGCTATGTATAGATTTGGCTCTACCTAAAGAGTGCAGAAAAGGTTTTTAATAGCATCTCAGTTGTCTGGGCAAAACAGGGTCTAGCATCTTGAGGTTTGGTTTGGTTTTGTCAGTGACAAGTGGGAGCAGGTGGTATAGACAGTCCATGAGATCCCTTATCAGAGTGGTCAGCGAACCCTGAAGCTTCAGGTCAACGGGCCTCCCTGAGACCTTCTGGTCCTTTTTAGCCCCAGGCCCTGGTGTCTGTGTCTGTCGTGTCCGCAGTAAGGCCTCCTGGAGGGCGTGTCTCTGTCCTTCACGGCCCTGTGACCTTCATGGATGTCTCTGCTTGGTCACAGCATGGCCAACAGATAAATGCATTGTCCTTCTACACAGTGAGCTCACCACCAAGACTCTACTCTTCCAAAATGGTCCTGTGAAAATGAACACATGCACGTACATACCAGTCTATTTATGTGAGATTCACTTTCTTATCAGAAACAAGTAATTTACATATTAAAAGGATGATTAGCTTCTGGCTAAGAATTCTGACATTTTAGTACCACTATTTAGAATCAGGCTAAATTTGTCAAGTGACTGAAAGTGAGGTTTTTCAGAAATTATTAGCTAATTTTTTCAATATAGGATTTATAGTCACATTAGTATATCATAATGATGTTTCCAGGATAAAATACCAGCAGCTCAACTTTTCTGGCCACAAATGTACAACATATATCAGTTTATTTTTGGAGATCTGAAGAATTAGCTACTGTAAATAAAGTCCCCAAGAAGATTTCTCCGGGAAAGAGGTGAACTTACAGTAATATGGGTGATATATTATTAATTAATAACTATGACCAGTGCTGCTTCAATTAAAAGGAAAATGGATGAGAAGTCCTATTAGAAAGGATATGCTTAATCTCACCAGCCCTGAGGTCTACAGAGCAGACTAGGGAAGGTTGTTTCTAAGGCTGTCTGCAGGAGGATGTCACCAGCTGCTCCCCAGTCTGGGAACTGCTGAGCACTGACTACGTGTCTCTCGGAAGCATTGCTCATTTGGTTGCCAGTAATGGAAACCAACTTCAAAATAGCTTAAGGAGAAAGAGGACTTTCTTGGAGGGCCACAGAGTCTCCCATAACTCAAGGGCAGCATGTGCTGATGGGCTGGGGAGGGCTTCCCTTGGGACTGAGACAGGCTGGCATCCTGTCTGCTTAGAAGAGGGAATCTGGCATGTCTGGCCCAAAGGACAGGCACATGGCACCTGTCTGCAGGCGTCACGATCTAGTAAGCAGGTTTCTTTGACCGGCCACATATGGTACAGGAGGCTGCCTGAGAAGGGCGCCTAGAAGTATACCTATGAAGCCTCGCCCAAGGAGGCACCAGGTGAGCTGAGTCACCCAGGATCGGCAGCCCTTTTCCAGACAGTTTAGCAAGAGAGGACATGCCAGGCCTAGGCTGGTGGGAGTGTGCAGTGCCACGGGCCTGCCTGTGCATGGGAGTGAGATGAAGCGAGAGGGGTGAGGCACAAAGCAGTCCCAGAAATGACAAGGTTATTCGGAAGGTGGTGGGAAAGGGACCTGAAAGAATTTGGTTCTGGGAGACATTCGTGTATTGAGAGGATCTGACCCCCTGAGGTCGGACAGCTGTGTGGGGTGCCATCCTCCTTGGGTAGAAATGACTGGAGGCCCAGGAGCAGCTTCCAGGCAGGGTCATGAGGCCAGGACTCCCCAGCCCTGCAGTAGCCAGGGCTATGGAGAAGCCCTGTGAGAGCACTACCAGCAGCCTTTGTCCTTCCTGTTGCCCATTTATTTGGCTTTAAGCACAGTTATTTTATTTTTAGAGTAATAATATGGAGTTAATTGGCCTTCTGCCTTAAAGATACCACCGCTTCCATGTACTCGTTGTCTAGAAGTAGTTCTGTAAAGCCGTCCTAATGTGCTGTTGCCCTGAACACACTTGGTGGAATGAGACCTAACTAGCCATTTGATTTTGTTTGTTTGTCTTCCTGTCCGTTTTCTCCTCGGCCTGTGATGAGAAAAATGACCTGCCCCCAGAAACAGTTGGCCTTACCGCGTCCACTTGCTCTCGCTTGAACTGGAATGCCACGGGGAGAATATGGGGTCGCCTTTCCAAGGGGAACTCACCAGAACCCCCTCAACACTGCCTTTTCTCTCTTTGTCTCTCTCCAGGTCACGCAATATTTAAACTCACGTATCTAAGCAATCACGACTATAAACACCTCTACTTTGAATCTGACGCTGCTACTGTCAATGAAATCGTGCTCAAGGTGAGTGTTCCTCCCCAGGCCGGGCACCGGGTGTGCAGGGCCGCCTTCTACACAGCCAGGTCTCAGGCTGGAGGCAGCCCCCTTCCTCCCAGCACTGGACAAGGCTCTCCCTGCTTGTGTTCCCTCTCTCGCTGTGTCTCTCTCTGTCAGATAAATAAATAAAATCTAAAAAATAAAAAAAGAAAAGAAAAGGATAGAGCTGCTGGGGGACAGTTGGGACCAGAGCGCACCTCGGAGCAGGCGGTAGGACACAGCGCCCGCCTGCAGTGCTTGGAACCAGCGAACTAAGGGTTACTTGCCAGATTGTCACCAGACAGCACAGGGAACTTGTTCAGTGTTCGGGGACCAGGTAAAGAAATATTCCATTACCCCATCAGGGGCTGGCCTTTTTTTATAGCCAGCATTAAAATATTCAAGACTTCAGAAGGATTCTAGTAAAATTATAATCCTGTGTTTGACATCAAAATAATTTTCACAACGGCAGATTGATGACAGAAACACAGGTTTATGACTTCAGTATGAGGCTCTGCAAGAGCAAGTGCAGAGAAATCATTTTACAGGACCAAATGCTCCCTCGAAGCAGATGCTTTTCTGCAAAATCCCTGAGGCCTGTCGCCTCCCCTGAAATGTCTGTTTTCATATGAAAATGTTTGTAGAAATATTGCATCATGCTCAAGACTCCAGGAGAGTCACAGCGTGCCCAGGCGTGATTTACTTAGAGAGCTAATGGTCATGATCCTGATGGAAGATTAAATTTCACTTTTTCTGTCTCTGATTTTTATAGCAATTTAAATACTTAGCCTTCTCTGCCATCCCCACAGTGTCTGAGCTTTGCACCAATACCAAGTGACTGAGGGCCCAGCCCTGTGTCCCAGAGTTTGGCCAAAATGTTTCCACCAGAGGCTCTTCCAGGAGTGGGTCTTAGACACAAGTGATGCATGTGACGGTTCTAGAATTCAGTTTGACGTAAAACGAGAGCCTTGGATGGAAACTGAAGGAGAAGATAAGGGCCAGAGGCCGATGTCCAAGAAACTGTTATGTATGTCTCCCATTTATTGAACACCAGCTGCATACAAGACATCTTACTTAACTATTCAGTCTTCGCTATTGCCCTGCAGAGTGTAGACACTATTTTCCCCATTCTGTAGATGAGGAGACAGAGGCCCACGGCCGTGGAGTGTGCGAGGGTGGAGCCTCAGCTCCAACCCCAGCCCTGAGGAGTCCCTTCCACCCCGAGCCATCATTGAGCTAAGCCATGTGTGGTCCCTAATTCTGCAGGTTTTGAGATGAATCTCAGAGGAATCATTGGTCTCTTCAAATTGGGTTCTTCTTGTGATCGAGTGATGGAGGCTGTGGCTTTATTGACCATGAAAACTCCCTATATTTTTATGCCTTAAGCTGTAAAATGCATTGAAAGTGAAACACTCTATAGTGCATAAAATTGTGCAAGTTTTAAGCCACAGCATATTAACCAGCTAATGGCAGACCAAAGGGCGTTTTTATCTTTTGATTATTACATTAATCTTCCATTAAAATTATCTATGTGATTATCACAAAGCACTGAAGATAATAAATTTAGGAGATAGTTGGCTAGTTAAGGATCATTTTTAAATGCTTTCGTCAAGTTATATGTGCCAAAAATACACTGAAAACACTAAGTTGGCTGAGTGTGCAAACAATATAATCCAAAGATGGCTCTTATTAAGAATGATAAAACCTCTGATTTCCATACATTGTCCGTTGTGTCCCAAATCGTCAGCCCGGCCCCGCGGTCCTCATGATTTATTGCTCTCAGCTGGTAACTCGGCGAGGCAGTGGGCCAAGCACGTCAGGCCTTCTGTACTCACACACCAGCCTTTAACGCCTGCTGCTGGTGACTATCAGAGCAGAAAGTTTGGAGAGGACACAGTGTTGGAGCCTCGGCCCACGGGAGGCCCGCCATCCCGCCTGCCTCCCCTGCACACCCTCAGCTTCTTTCTCGGAGGCAGCGGGGGCTGCTCCCACTCGGGGCGTGGGCACGCGACCCTCAGAGGAGAATCAGAGGTGGTGGCAGTTCTCTGTAGTCAAAAGTGTTTGGGCTTCTGGTCATAACTTACAGATATTTGAGAGCAAAGAGAAAAGGTGGTTCGCTCACGAAAAGCCCCAGCCAGAGGCTGGCAGCAGGAGCAGAGGGAAGATCAGTATCTGATGGGGAAAAGGGGTGGGAGCACTTCTGGGGAGGCCAGGGGCCTGGGGAGCTACAGGTATGCCAATCAAGGGGGATCCTGGCCCAGGCACTTACTAGCTCTGTGGCCTTGAGTAAAAGGACATTACCATTCTGTGCCTTGATTTTCTCGTCTGCACAATGGGATGATAGTGGCATCTGTCTCATAGGCTGTTGTGAAGGTTACGTGAGTTAGTTTTTGAAAAGCACTCCAGCAGCACTGCTGCGTCCATGCCATTCAGCCAGGGGTTCAGCCTCCGCACTGGGGCCCAGTCCCATCCCAGCACCACTGCCCTTCCCTGGCTCTGCCCACCCCACCTGGACTGGGCGCGAAGCAGTTAAGTTCCCCAGACACCCACCCACCTACGCCCGCCCCAGCCCGGCTGCCATCACGGCTGTGCTGGCATACGTGCTGCTTCTCCCCTGCCCTTAGTACACCCCAAACTCCTGTTTATCTCTCAAAACCCAGCTCGCACATCCTCGGCAAGATTTCCCTGCCCCACGGTACGTCCCCAGTAGTTACCCCCTTCTTTCCTGCTCCTTCTGTCGCTGGTATCACACGTGTCCTGCTGTTGGATACCCACTAGGCAATGAGCTCTTCGGAGCAGGGAACGAGTCTTACTTTTCCCTCTGTCCCTCAAACCGAGCCCGGAGCCAGGCTCCAACGTGGCAGGTACTGCCCTGGGGCGGCCCGGCGGCGCGCGCCTCACACGGGACTTCCACAGCCCCTCTCCTGGCTTTGACCCTGACCTCCGGGTGATCCTGGTCAGCTCGGCCCTCTTCCTGAGCCTCCTTCTTATCAAATGCACCCTGGCTGGCAGGGTGCCCGTGGGCAGGAGACAAAACCCCGTAGTTGGAAGCTCTGTACCTACCAGGGGGAGGCTGAAAACAGAGCCTTGGGTTCAGTTGGTTTTTCATCCCTGCCATGCTCTTGTCTTTCGGACAAGGAAAGGGTGGGGGGGGCTCCGGGGAGTTACGTGCAGGCCTAGGCTTGCACAGCAGGTAAGGAGCAGAACCAGGAAGCCTGGTGCATGGCCTTCTGAGAGGCAGCACGTGCTAAGGAAGGGACACAGGCTGTGGAATCCAGAAAGCTCCCCCCAACCCCCCATAGGACTGAAAGGCCCGGACCAACCACTGGTCCTCTCCAGGCCTCCTTTATCCTGTTGTAAAGTGGGCTCCGTCCGGGCCTGCCAGGTTGCTGTGATGACTCAGCTCCACGCACAAGAGAGCAGCTGGCCCTGGGGCTCCCAGCCTGGGTCAGGGCCCTTCCCTTCTTTGCCCTGAGCAAACAGAGTGGCTGCTGAGTGACCGGGCTGTGTCCTCTTGCTTTCTAGGTTAACTACATCCTGGAATCACGAGCAAGCACTGCCCGGGCTGACTATTTCGCTCAAAAACAAAGAAAACTGAACAGACGTACAAGCTTCAGCTTCCAGAAGGAGAAGAAATCAGGGCAGCAATGACACTGGCCTCCAGCCCCAATCTGTCACCATAGCTCAGAGCCTGCCTGCAAGGGTCAGGTGGCCCTAGAGCCCACCCCAAGTCCTGCAGTCCTCGGGGACAGGCCACCCCTGGCTCACAGACACAAGGCTGGGGGGCTCTTGGGGGAATGGAGCTGGGGACATCTCCACGGGACCGAAGCCTGAGTGGCAGTGGCTTTGATGAGCAGTGCCAGGGGGCCCGACGACACAGACGACACGCCCAGCCATCTTCACTGCCCGACGGCCCTGCCTGAGGATGTACATAGCCATGCCCAGACATTTCCTTGCAATTTGATCAAATTTCTTAAAACAAACAAAGAACAAAGATGTACATTTCTTTTTTCTTTTTTTTGCTTTTAATAAACAGGTGTACTCTTTATCGTGGTTGGTATGATGGGCCGTTCTTTGGGGCAGAGGACTGATCATGTCATTCTCTTTAAAACCTGTTCCCATATTGAACAGGCAGATTGGAAAAGCTATGGCTCGATTTCTCAGAAGAAATGTTTAGGGCTTAGTCAATAGTTTTAACTATGCCATTTGTTTAAATGAGTGCATTGCTTTGAGGATAGTATCTTCCTAAAGTTAGGATGGGGGGCCTGGTGGTGTGTGTCCCAGGCTCACCCCTTCAGAAACCACCTCTCCTCAGCTCGTCCTGGCACCTCTTGGGTCCAGAGACGCAGGACTGTGGGCCAAGCACGGGGGCGCTGGGAGAGTGGGGTGATGGCTGGTCTTCAGGTCACACTGAGCTCCCGGCCAGAAGTGGGCTTTTCCATTTCTTCAATAACAAGGGTGTGTTTCAGCCAGCCATTAGTCCTGCAGGTGGAGTTTTCCTGGAATTGGCAGAATCTCTGCTCTACTGACTCAGAAGGGCCTCCGCTCCCCTTCTTCCTCTCCACGCAGTGCCTGCCGCCTTGTCTGAGCAGGCAGGAAGCTGCAATTTCTCCCTGTGTTGGGGGCGAGGGGGAGCAGAGGCGGCAGGCCCGGCAGGAGCCTGCTCCTGCGGGCTCCGACTGCTCGGGCAGGCGGGGGGGGGGGGTCGAGCATCCGCCGACACCACGCCTCTGGCCACACCAGATGCCTCTGCGGTCCTCACCAGCCTCTCCAGGGTCCCTCCCAGGGTGACGTCCTTTCGCGCTGTCTCTGGCCAGGGTTGAGGACCAGACGTTTCACCGAGGACCTGCATTTCAAATAATTTTTTAAATTGTTGTACAGGAAGAGATGTGCCAAAAACAGCATCTCAAAGTCGAGTGTGTTTCTTTGCACTGGGGGCATTTTAATGAATTCCCCTTTCATTCTGATCTTTGTTCAGCCAACAGAAGCATCCTTTTCTAACGCCTTCCATTCCCGCCCACCCCAGAAACGAAAGAAATATTATTTGTAGCTTGCTATCTCTCTGTATTTGAATTTTTAGCAATTTTATATTTAGATATCTTGGAAAAATGTAAATGACTAATTTGGTCATTAAATCTTGTGGCATATTCAATATTAAAATATTAAAATAAAAGTCAGATGAATACCATCTTCTGTGTATCGCTTTGAACTCTTGAGTACGTTACCCTGACTCGCGAGTCTCAGAGAATCGCTCAGGGTAGTGGCATTTGCTGCCAGTTCTCGTGGTACCGAAGGTCCCCGAAATGCACCATGGGCCTCCTTAGATACTGACCAAGACAGGATGACCCTCTTCACTCAGGGGCGACACTCAAAGCTTCACCTCCCTCAAGTACAAAACCGACACCATTGTCGTGACATACAGCACGCCGGCAGTTACGGAAAGCTCATCTGTCCACCCGAAGGAAGAATTTAAAGGGAACACCGTGAAACCTCCCGGATCAACCGAATATCAGGACTTTTGAATTTCAGCTTTTCCTCGGCCCCTCTCTCACCACCCCCAACCTGGATTTTAAGATAAGACCATGAGCTCCTCGAGGACAGACTTGACCAAGCAGGAGCTCAGCATCCCGAGGTAAACGGATGACCCTCAGAACCCACTGCGGCTCTCCAGCAGCATCTCCTGACCTGGCTCCCACCCCGACGTGCTAAGTCCCCACCAGGGCTCCACAGGCCTCGGCTGGCCGCTGAGGAGCGCCCCCCCATGGTCTGAGGGCCGCCAGCACGCCGGGCAGGCTGCATGCCGGCCCCCTTACAAGTAAGTGTGAGCCTGCGTACCTCCCTCCCCCCCCCCTTGCCGGCCAGCGCGTGGCAGGTCCTGTCATTGCCTGCATTCCAGAGGTGAGGGCTTGGGGCCTGGAAGGGTCTCACCGGGACTCTGAGCCCACAGCCGCGCTCTGACCGCCACAGCCAGCAACTCCATGGGGCCTCAGTCTCCTCCAGAGGAGGGGACCTCTGCAGGCCTTTCTAGAGGAATGTCTTAAATGTCTCCATCACAGTGAGCCCAACCTTCCTTCCAGGGGTTTCTGTGCACCAAAACTTGCAGGAGCTTCCCTGCTTCTGAGCAAGAATTCTAAGAAATACTGTGAGGCTGCTTAGTCCCTCCTCCTCTCTGGGGGCAGCAAGTGCATGTTCTCTCCCGGAGTCTTGGAGCCTCTGCTTGCACACCTCTAGCAATGGGGCACTCACTGCCATTTGGGTCAGTGCTTTTCCTTGTTGGCCCATTTGGTCACCCTGGGCTACCTGCACCGGTGGACACCCCAGAACCCACCCAACGCACCTCAGCCTCTGCATGTCAGATCCCTCTTTCCACCCTGAGCGCCAACTGCCTCCTAACCCTCCTACCTGGGCCCCAGGACCAGTGTCCCCACTGCCCCAGAAACCCCATCAGCTGCTTGGAGACCACACTGACATCCCTCAGAGTCTTCTCTTCCTGGGCTAAGAAGCTTATCCCCACCCCTGTCGTGTCCCTGGAAACCCACCAGCTGCTTTCAGGGTTCCCGTTCCCCAGGTCAGGTTGCAAAACCTCAGAGGCACGGGGCGGGGGGGCGAAGTTCTGACGTAGCGGTCAAGATGCTCACAGTCTGGTGAGGCCAGGGAGGTGGGCAGGTGACCCCCAGGCCACACCAGAGTGAATGCCATGGAGGCTCTGTGGGGGCCCGCATGGACCTGGAGGCCTGGAGGTGTCCCCGGTGTCCCGGAGCTCCCCGAGCTCCCCGAGGGGAAGGTGACACAATGTGCAGGAATACAGCAAGAAGCTGCCACGGGCCCTCACCAACAGGGCTGACGAGGGCCCGGCATGATGGCCCCCGGCCATCCATCCTCACACCCACCTAATCTCATCCTCCACAGGAGGTACCCGGCGGAGTACGCACAGTCCCTCACCGGAGGCCCTGCAGTGGGGAGGTGGCACCACCACCCACCGCCCACCTGCCGCCCCCCGCCCCCCCCCCGCCGCCCAGCCGGCCTCCGCTGGGGGCCCACGGTGGCCCATGCGGCCCACACGCCCCAGATCCTGCAGGCGCCACCAAGGCCCCGCGGGGAGGGCCCTGCTGTTGGGAAAGCGGCCCAGGAGGAGGAAAGAGTTAAGCCTGTCATGTTCTGTTCCCACCAAACACCTCTGCTTAAATGCAAAGTCCCAACAGGGTGGTGTTGGCTATAAAAGCCCTAAGAGTGATTTGTGAAGTCTCGAAGCCCTGTAATCTCGTCAGCGTAATGGGATTATATTTCAAATCACCACAGCCTGTTCATTACCCATTTAAACTCCTCTGACAGAGGAAAACTTACATGAAACGTGCAAGGCGGCCCTTGCGACTTCCCCACTCTCCTTCCTGATTAGACAAACAGATGCTGAGGTCTGGAATGAAAAAATAATGTGCCCATTTATTCATTTTTCTGACAAGTCACAATAGATTTTTAACTGCCAATGAGTGACCTCCCGGAGGTGCGGTGGCGGGGAGGCGCCCGCCAGGCAGCGAGTGGTCATTTCCGCCCGCGCCAGGCCCTGCCCTGGCCAGGATTCCTCCGGGGACCAGAGCTGGCTGCCAGGCTGAGCCACGCTCCCCACTCTGTCCTAGCCGGGGCTGAGGATGCGCTCAGCTACCTGCTGGGCCTCTCGGCTGTTGCCACCCCCAGGGGCCCAGGGGCCTCCTCCAGGACACAGCCACGGCTTGAAGTCAAAGCCCCAAGTGGGAACTCCGACCCCTTGATTAAGGAGCCTCAGTTTCCCCATCTGTAAAATGGGGAAAGTAAGAGAGCCCATCTCAGTGGTGAGGGGTCAGGGGCCCGGCTTGGGCGGGTGCTGCCCTCAGCTCCCACTCTGGGCTGCCTAGGATGACTGTCCCCAGTCAGTGCCCCCCAGGCTGTGACAAGGAGAGAACAGCCCACAAGTGCTGGGCCTTCCCTTGACCACGTCCTCTGGCGGAATAGGCCTTTGTGGACAGTTACTTGCTGGGGCACAGGGCCACAGCGTGGGGGCAGAGGAGGCCCTCTGGCTCTCTGCTCTGTGACGAGGCCTGGAGCAGGGGTGGGCTGGGGGAGAGGCGGCTGGGATCCCAGCTCTACGTGTCCCTGAGGCACCCCCGCCCCCAATTCAGAAGCGGGACACTGCTCCTGAGCTGGGCCACCTGCTGGAGGGAGCCCTATGGCAGTGAGTTGAGTGAGGCATCAATAAGATAATGTCACAGGCCTGGTGCACAACAGAGGCTGGGTAGCCATGGAGACAAGGGTGCCCAGGCACATAGTCGCCAGGAACACACTGGCCAAGTCCTTCCCTGCCAGCAGGACTTTGGGCCTCAGGGGGCAGCCCCAGCCCCCCAGGGAAGCGGCCTATAGGCCCCCCTCTCACCACCCCTGCCTGCCTCTGGGGAGGAGCTCCAGGCAGGGCTCCCATCTTTATGCATTCGTTCTATGAATACATAAGAAATACTGTGAGGCTAATTCTTTTTAAAATGATAAAATTCATCTGTATTATAGCATTCCAGCCCCTAGTTTCCTGAAAGCTAAAAATATTTTAATGTCATATTTCCATGTAAATTTTAGTTTAGAATTTAATATCCTTTTAACATACATTAAATTTTTAGCATTCTTCAAGCCCTTGACTCTTTTAAGGATTTAGCTGATATGCATTGGAGAAAAGGGCTGGCAAAGGCTGTAAATTAGGAAAGTTCTAGAAGCAAGGTGGCCCCCAAACCTCTGCACCCACCGCACCTTGGGAGTTACTCCTCTGGGCTGGGGAGCACCTGAGTCAAACCCTGGGATCCTGGGGAGGTGTCAGAAGTCTCCATTTCCTTGCTAGAAAGAGTAGGTGTGACTAGCCAGTGGGGCCGAGCACATGGGTGCTGCAGTCAGGGTGGAGTCGGGCCCTAGTTCTGCCACTTGCCGGCAGGTGACCTTGGTATGCTTTCCTGTGCCTGTTTCCTGGCCCCCAAACGGGCCCAAAGTCAGCTTGTGCACCGGTGATATTTGAGTGAATGCACATGAAAGGGGGTGGTTATCGGCTCCACAGAGGAGGTGAGCTCCAGGGTGAACTGGCTGGCCTTGCCGAGGGGTTCAGGGTGATGACATGTGTGTAAACTTGAGTAGATCATTTTTGGTTGGCCTGTACCCTGCTCCAGCCCCTAGAGTAAGATCACAATCACCGCCCCCCTCACCCCCCACCCACTCACACACAAGGGTGTCTTGGCAAAGCCTCCTGATTGGCTCAGGGGCTGCAACCTCACCATACTTCTCCTGGGGTAGGCCAAGAAGAGCCAAGAGAGGGCTCTGAAAATGTCAAGGAAGGGTGTTCACAGCTGCCTTTGGGGGAAAGTAGGGTAGGGGCTTCATGTCCCCTAGGACTTCTGAGGTCAAGGTCTGGGGCCTGCCTGAGAGTTCTCCCCACAGCCTCACACTCTGGGGTCTGGGTCTCCACTGACCAGGCCCACACCCTTCTGCCGTGAGTCACCATGCCAGGGGTCTCGAGGGAATCCCTCCATCTGTCTGATGGCCCATCTGTGAAATGCAGCAGAAATAATAAAACCTGGGGCGCCTGGGTGGCTCAGTCGCTTAAGCATCTGCCTTTGGCTCAGGTCATGATCTCAGGGTCCTGGGATCGAGCCCCGTGTCCGCCTGCTTCTCCCTCTACCCTCCCCACCCCCCGTGCTCATGATCTCTCTCTCACTCTCTCTCTCAAATAAACAAAAGCTTAAAAAAAGAAAAAGAAATAATAAAACCCCCCTCGTGAGGCGGCTGGGAGGACCCGGCGATATCACCCACAGGAGGAACCTTCAGGAACAAGGCAGCGTGTAGGGAAAGGCTCACTTGGCCGTCTGTCCAAGCAATCATTAACCAGAATTACAAATTTACAGCGTGGAGACATGAAATCTGGAGAGATGGACAGCTCTGCTCTCTAATCACTTTCAGGGGAAGATATAATGCATTGATCGACAGAGACAAACCACAGTTTAGGCTCCAACCAGTGTCTGTGACGAAAACAGCCACCTTGTTAACTTAGATTTACGGAGTGTCTCCATCCTGGCAAGAGGAAGGCATGGGGGGAGGGAGCTGCTGCTCGTGTGGGATGGTGGGGGGACCCGGGAGCCAGGTAGGGACCCCTCCCGCTCCAACCCCCCCCAGAAGAAGCCCAAGGAATCCCTCCAAGGCAGCCACGATAAGATGAGAGCCGTTTCCTGATGGGGAATGAGTTCCCCAGCTCTGGAGGAATGTAAGCATTCAGCATTCATTCAACAAGTGTCCACTAATGCCTACTTTGTGTTACGCCCAAACAGGCCCTTCATGTATAGAAATGATCTGATGCGGAGCCTGTCCTTGGGAACTCCTGGTCCATGAGGCCATGGCCTAGTCTCTAGTGCTCAGGTGACCAGATGTCTGAACAGCAGACACAGCCTTTTTTTCTGTTTGCAGCCAGGGGCTGAGAATGTTCCTGGTAAAGATGCTGGGTGCCCCCGATCCAGTCGGAGGATGACAAGCTGGTGGGTGCCTGGGGAAGACAGATTCTGAGGCAGAGAACCCCAAGAGGAACTCTCCAAGCAGGAGAAGGGAGAGTGTCCAGCAAGTCCAGCCCGTCCGCGGGCAGAGCTGTGAGCAAGAGATGGCTGCTCAGCCCCCCTCTGGGCTCAGGCAGCCTCACTGGGGGGGCCGCAGGGGCCTGGAGCTCAACGTGCCAAATGGTTGTCTCCATCTTTATGCCAAGAGATTCTCCCCTTCCTGCAGAAAGAGGGCCTGCTGGTGGCTACTCCCGATGGTTGGTTTCTCCCGTGTTGGAAAAGGAGGCCTTTGGGTTCCAGGGCGGGACTTATCTGTGTCACTGCCTGGGATGCCTTGGGGACAGGACCCAGATGTCCTTCCTAGGCTGCCCCAGAGCAGCTCCCAGCTGACACTCGCGCTGCCCAACAGCGGAGATCAGCCTTTGGTCCATGCGTGTGTCACCAGCGGGCCGGACGGTCAACAGCTGCCCTGGGCCACCTTGATGACCCGCAGCTTGACTGTCCCATTTCTGGGCCTCATTTTCTCTTCCTGAGAGGGGCATCCTTGCGGTGCCTGGCTGGCTCAGTCGGTGGAGCGTGCAACTCTTGATCTCAGGGTGGTGAGTCTGAGCCCCACGCTGAGTGTAGCGATTACTTCAATAAACGAAAAAAAATAAACTTAAAAAAAAGACATCCTCCACATAGCAAGAGCAACCTAGACAAGACTTCCAGGCCTCAGAAGAAGGGACCTCTCTCCCAAATTCCATAGACACATCCCAGGCCAGGTCTCTGATTGGCCCCGCAGGGGTCACATGTCCATCCCTGGGCCAATCCCTGTGGCTGGGAAATGAGCCACTGCTATGGGCACCCCTTGCAAGCGCGTGGGCTTCAGGGGAAGGGGCCCCATTTACCAGAGCAGGGGAGGGGACAGGTAAAATCAGTGGGTCTCTTTAGCACTTACTATGTGCCAACCACTGTAATTAAAAAATTAAATTTTTTTAAATGTTCTCAAACTCACCGAGAAGCAGGGACCCATAGCATCCTTCCCCAACAACAAGGCCTAAAGAGTGAAGGAGTTTGCCCAGCGAGGAAGGGGTGTTCGTGGGACTTGCACCTGCTTCTGACTCCAATCCCGAATGTCCCCACTTTGTGGGGCTACCTCCTCCATGTGGGCACAGTGGAGTCCTCGCTTCAACCCCCGCATCCCTCAGGAATACTGGTGTGCGTGAGTGTGTGAGTGTGTGAGAGTGTGTGCGCGTGAGTGTGTGTGTGTGTGTGTGTGTGAGTGTGTGAGGGTGTGTGCGCGTGAGTGTGTGTGGGAGTGTGAGTGTGTGTGGGAGAGTGTGCGCGCATGAGTGTGTGTGTGAGTGTGTGAGAGTGTGTGCGCGTGAGTGTGTGTGGGAGTGTGAGTGTGTGGGGGAGAGTGTGCGCGCATGAGTGTGTGTGTGAGTGTGTGAGAGTGTGTGCGCGTGAGTGTGTGTGGGAGTGTGAGTGTGTGTGGGAGTGTGGGGGGTGAGATTAATCCACTGGCGGCCCACTAACCCCCGCCCCCCAGGCAGGGGCGCCCACCCTCACACACCTGTGCTTCAGGCACAGCCCAGGCTGACGGCCGTCTGCTCTCTGAGGAGGCTGCACACGTCTCTAAGCAGCCCCTTCCCCACAGCCGAACAGCTGGCCACCATCTTGGCACACGTTTCCCTGTCACATCTGATTTGCAAAGTCATGTCTGTAACAGACCCACAGGAGCGTCCAGTTGGGGCTTTTTCAGGTCAAGGAGTATTTTCCAGAGAGTCTCTCGTTCTTCAGAGGAGAAAAAGAATGTGAAGAGAAGAGAAAGAATCTTGTCTCTGTTGCAGGGCCAACACTCACACCAATGGGATATTCCTCTGGGCCACCCTGGGCTAAGGCCTTAGAGATCACCTTGAGGTTCTGTCTTTATCCCATTTGACAGATGAGGAAATCCAGGCTCACAGGAGTCATGTCATTTTCTCAAGTTCACACGGCTGCTAAGGGCAGAGCTGGGATTTGAACAGGGCCTTTCCAGACGCCCAAGCCCTTGCTCATCACCATCAGGTCCACAGTCTTCCAGCGGATGCCTGAGCTGGGCAGTCCTGTTGGCTTGACTCCAAGACCTCCTCCTCCTCTGGGAAGCCTGCCTGGGCTGGCAAGGCCTGCCTCTGCCACTCTGCTCTTACGGGCTGCCGACTGGAGTCTCTGGTTTCCAGAGCCTCCAGGGAGGGGCCCGCCAGCGCTGGCTGGCTCGGACACCCTGAAGTCAGCCTCTTGGCCAAGACATTTTGACTGCAAGGAACAGGAGCCCACAAGAATGCAGGCGATGGGGGTCCCATAAAAATCCACAGCCCTCAGCCCATCCAGGCACTGTGGGCACCAAGCCGGGCCCTCGAGGACTGAGCACACTCCCCTTCTCTGAGGGCTCTCCCTCTCTCCGTCTTCTTTGGGGCATCCCGGTGGTGAGGATGCCCGTGACCCCCAGCCCCAAGACCGCGAGCTTGGGGACATCTGCATCGCCAACCCCTGCCACTTCTCCACCTCTGAGCACTAACTCCCAGAAGGAGTTTCTCCACGGGACCAGCAATGGTAGCCCTGACTGCGCCGGGGTGGGGCAGTGCAGGGAGCTGTCTGTCTGTGCCCAGGAAGTCAGGAGGGTGGAGGTGGGCGATCACCCAATCTTCTCCTGCCTGGGTGCTCTGTCTCAGGGTGAAGCCCCAGGGAAGTAACTGACACTGTCTACAACCTGGGGGCAGGGACCCCACCTGCCCAACAAATATTTATGAAGGAGTGGAATGAATGTTAAAGGGTGTCCTCGTCCCCAAAAGGACCAGGTCCCCAAATGGACACAGATGGGAAAGGCTGTGTTGAACCTGCTCAGCAGGTTCCTCTCTTACAGGACCCCTCAGAACCTTTAATTAACCACTGTTCACTATGCTCTGGGAAGGAGGTCACATATGCAGCATTGCCCAAGCACTTTGCCAAAGCATGTGTACACATTTCTAGAACCGGGGTAAGTCAGCACTCAGGTGGTAATGCTATTTCGGGCAATCCAAGGGAAGCTGTGTCAGGTACCAGCCGAGAGCATGGCCTCTGGAGTCAGGCACACTAGCGCTGTTGCCCATGAGCCGTGTGACCTTGGGCCAGTCCCTTGGCCTCTCTGAGCCACAGTTACCCCATACACTTCCATGGGGATCATCAGGGCCACTCCATCTTTGTCCTGGCTGCCATCATTGCCATTCTCTACCACACAGCAATGGTCTCCTCCCTGGCTTCCCTGGCTCCCCCCTGCCTCTCAGCCCTGGACACGATCTCTGGGCGCAGGGGACTCAGGGCCTCTTGTCCCCCATTCACTGCATTCCCAGCACCCAGCACCCAGAACAGGCCTGGCACACAATTACATTTCCTGGATGAATGAATGAACGAATGAATGCTATCCCTACGGGAACACTGAGTTTAGTTTGGGGCAGGCAGGGCCACCCCCCGACTCTGACCCTCCTCCTATCCTTCTCTTGCACCTCAGTCTGGCCTGAACCTAAAGGAAGTCCATGACCCACTCAGCAAACATTTATTCAATTTGAATAATTACATCCTTTTGGGAGCTGGCTGACCAGAAACATGATTGGGAGAAACTCTTTCTCACATACGCGTATAAACAACAACCTCCACCTCTGGAGGGCGCTAGAGGTGCCAGGTCAGGGCTCGATGCTCCTAGGGATGCACTTCTTCACTCCGCACCACGCCCCTGGAGCGGGACTATAGCCTTGTGTCCATTACACGGATGAAGAGAGTGAGGCTCAGAGCACCCAGTGACTCGCCCAAGATCACAGAGCGAGGGGGAAGCGGGGCAGCAGGTTTCATCTGACTCCAGACCCAGCAGTCTTAACCCTCCATCATTCTTGACGGAGAACGATGGCATGGGACACAGGGAAGAACACAGTTCTGGAGTCAAAGGTTGAAATCCCACCTCTGCTTTACCCCCAACTTGTGTGATGCTAGGCCAGTCATGCCACCTCTCTGAGCCTCAGTTTTCTTATCTGTAAAATAGGGCTAATAATATAATCCCTAATATGGACTCCATGAGCTAGCAGATGGGAGAGAAATTTCTGAGGTAGCACCAATTCTGTGGCCGTGTATGTCCAGAGGACAGAGAAGCCTAGGAAATGCCTGCCTCCAAAATGAAGCCATTGGCTGAGCCTGAGGCATCAGGGCCCACACGGTGGCTGGCATACAACAGCCCTCAACAAACTCATGCGGAACGAATTGTCATCTTCTGCTGGGGCTGCAGACTGGCCCAGAACACAGGGACACAGAGGCACAGAGCTTGAACCGGGCTCCCCTTGGACAGACCATGGGAAAACCAGCGATGCAGGGGAGCCGTGGAGCTTGAGGCCAGGCACAGCCTAGACCCCTGCTCCAGCTCCGGGAGCCCGTGTGGGCGCATGAGCCTCGGTACCTGTTGGCCAAGAACACCACTGCCTTGTCAGCCCGGCTGAGCACACGTTAGTCAAGATGGCGGCCACGGCTGCCCCCAAACGCAGGGTCCACTGGGTACCAAGAGCCCCACTGCGACTGGATGCGAAACGGAACAAATTAATCGTTGAACTGGGTGACCAGGCTCCAAATGGAGTGAGTCAAACCCAGCGCAGCCTTAACTCTCCAAGGAGTGAGAAGAAACCAGTCGGCCCATCCCCATGCCCCTGAGAATGCTGGGTAATTACATTTTCCCCTTTGTCTTTTTGTTTTCCTTTAGCAGAACCACCAAGACGCGGCCGCAAAAATCAGTTACAGCTTCCAAAGTGCTTCTTTCCCCAGAAATCTTTTATAAAAGGTGAAAGATTTATAAGACCCGAAGAGCAAACCAAGCAGGATAATTGTTTTTGGAATGACCCCAATATTTTCACCCCGGCGACCCCGGCTGGGCATCTTGCCCCGTATTTATGATTCCTGGTCCTCTGCGCGCCGCCGGGCGACCTTTCTGAGCCCCCTCTGCGAGCCCCCAGTCCCTTATCGGGCCTGTAACTCACCCTGACGTTATCTCTCGGGAGGGTTTTATGCACTTTAATTTAACTCCCCTCATCATTATTTCCCGGACTTCAAGGTTTTCTCTCCCGAGCTGCCCTTCCCGGGACAAGCATAATCTGTTTGCCATCAAGCGCAATAAATATGTTTGTGCGGGAGACGGGAACCATTTGGGGAGAGAGGCCCAGGCACGGGGAGCAGCCTCGGGCTCTCACCCCAGTCTGGGCAGCAGGGCTGGGCGGTGTGTCCTTGAGCTGCTGTCCTGCCTGGACCCTCTGCCTTGGTTCTCCGGCCAGTGGCCCGGTCTAGCAAAAGGACATACAGGACAACCAGCGAAATTTGAATTTCAGATGAACGATGAATTTATTTTAGTGTAAATGTGTCCCATTTAATATATGTAAAAAAAATTACTCATTGTTTACCTGCGATTCCACTTGAGCTGGGTGTCTCGTGTTTCCTCTGGCATCAGCCCCTGGGAGCCACCCCGCTCACTCCCCTGAGTGCAGATTAGGACCCTGGAGAGCGGATTTGGGTCCAGAGCTGCCGAACAGAGTGCCAGAGCCAGTGGCTTAAACAAAAGATACTTCTTTTCTCACACTTTCGAAAGCTAGAAGCACAAGATCAAGGTATTGGCAGCGTCGGTTTGTCCCGAAGCCTCTCTCCTTGGCTTGTCCCCCTTCTCATGAGGACACCAGTCAGGGGCTGGGGTTAGGACTTCAGCATAGGACCCACCACGGCCCCCCAGCAAGAGCCCCGGAGAGTGAAGGGGGCAGGACAGCTATTTCCTCCTGACCCACCACGCCCCTCTCTCGAAGGGGTCCTCCCTCCAAAAGGGTGAATACCGCCATGAGAACCTTCCACACCCTGGTTCCACCCTTGGGGTGCGAAGTGGGCCTCATCCTGGCAGCTGCCGCGGGGGGAATGGTTCTCCTCGGGCACCTGGCTGTCTCCGCAAGCCCCCGTGGTCCATGTGATCCTTGGCAAGGTGGTCTTTGAGGGCAGCACCTCGATGACCCAGCCTCAGAAGACACTCTTGTCCAGCTCCACCGAAGCCCGGGCTGAGCTCTCAGCGGCAAACTCCATGTAGGCATAGCCCTTGGGGCGTCCAGAGAACTTGTCACATGGCACAGTGACCCAGGGGACCTCTCACAGGAATTGGAGTAGGCCTCCAGCTCCTAGGCCAGAAGCTGATCTGTGGTCCGACGGCACCTTCTCCATGGGGGTCCCAGGGCTCAGCAGCTGCCTGGCCTGCACGGCCCCTGTACCCTCCCCCACCCCCACGCTCCAGCCCCTGGACGCACTCCATGACCCACAGCTTCCGTCTGATGGCCTCCAGCTCCTGGTCAGGACCACCTCCCACAGCAAGTCTCAGCAACTCAGACGTGCTTATGTGGCCTTGCCCGTTCATTTCCACAGTAAAGGCTCTTTTGGGCTCTGCCCAAAACACAGCCCATAGATATTTATTGAACAAATGGAATCAACACAGACTTCTCTAACCGTGGTTAATGCCAGCAATGAAATAACCACATTATACCCATAACAAAAGGTGTCCACAAGAACCTCCCAGAACCTCCCAGAACCCCCCTTCACCGTCCAAAAGAAGCCAGGCTCAGGAGAGCAGAAACTGTTACTGGAAGTTCAAGAACAGGCAAAACTCTCCCATGCTACCAGCCTTCACAGGGGCCATGCCATCTGGAGAGCGGTCACACATGTCCACTTAAGCTCTGGCACTTTGCCCTATGAAAGCTATACCTCAATTCAACAGTTAGGGAAAATAAAAATAATGTTAAATGCATCTGAGTCCTACGAATCTATACATCAGATTAAACTGCATGGAAACACAAATGAAATCATGTAAAACCTAGTGAAACCTACGTCAGGCTGTGCTTCTCTAGCAGAATCATACGACACAATTTCCCAGCTTTGATACTGTCTTGACAGCTGCGCAAGGCACCACCTTTGGGGGAAGCCGAGGGAAGGGTATCCTGGACTCTCATAACTATTTTTGCAACTTCCTATAAGTCTATCATTAATGTTAAAACATTTTTTAGAAAATGTTAAAAACAAGAAATGTGTTGAAATCAGAACCAATCTCTATGTATATAACATTTATTAAGACCTGGAGAGAATTCAGAACAGTCTAGTGACCCAGGTTGAGCTATGAAAAAGGTAGGAGAGATACGATTTATAAACTCAAAGAACTTAGTCTGGGAAAGGGTGGGACACTTATTAATACATAAAAAAGCTTAGCTGATACTAGCCTAAAGAGGCACACTGAAAAGAAAATAGGGGATACAATCATAAATATTGGATGAAGTAGTACTCTAGTATCGTTTTTAAAAAAGGATTTTATTTATTTATGTATTTATTTATTTATTATTTATCTAGAGAATGCAAGTGGGGGGAGGGGCAGAGGGAGAGAGAGAGACTCTCAAGCAGACTCCCCACTGAGCGCAGAGCCCGAGACTAAATCCCAGGACCCTGAGGTCACGACCCGAGCCAAAATCAAGAGATGCTCACCGGACTGAGCCACCCAGGTGCCGCTGTACTCTAGTATCTTAATGCTATCTGATTTTTCATGATCACATGCCTCTTTGATGCGAAGACTAGTTTTTTACTTATTTTTGGAATACTCTATCAGCTGTAATATCTCTAGACGTTGTTAATTAATGTCTTGGCTTCTGTACTTGGTAGCCCAGAGGAAGAAAACAAACAGAAAAAAGACTACACCTGAGTCCGAACATGGAACACGAGCAGGAAAGTTTAATCAGATAACACAGCAAACCAAGGGCTCCCTGCAGGTCAGGCTCTACCTCCAGGGGGCAGGCACCTGTCTCATCACCTCTGATTCCCAGAGTCTGCACAGAGAAGGCACACAGTAAGAATTTGCTGGGGGGGGGGGGGGGTGAGTGAGTGAGTGAGTGACACCTCGGCTGGACTTCTGCCCCTGGCCTCATGGGCCAGGGGGCCTCCTTGGGTTGGGTTCCCGAGGCCTGGTACCCAGAACACCGAGTGCTGCCATTCCAACCCCACAGAGGCCCGGGCCTATGCCCTGGAGCCAAGGATGGCCACTGCCTGTCCCCTCCCTGGTGCCCCAGCACCCAAGAACCCACCCCTCTGGGCCCTTGGCCCTGCCACCTGCAGCAAGGGCAAGACACTGGGGAGACGGGGAGAGCCTATGCTCCACTTAGGAGGCCAGGCCCAGTTGTTTGGGGAGGCCTCGGGCCTGTAAAGACATGGTGCTTTGGAGAGTGTCTCCTGATACAATAAAAGATTATCAACTAAATAAAACAAGAAATGACCGGGGCCACTATGCCCTGTTGGATTGAAATCGTGTGAGCAAAGTGGTTTTCTCTGAGAGATTTATTTCCTGCACTGGCTTCAGGCAGCCAGCCCAGCCGGAAAGAATGGGACTGGTCTCCCTCCATTTGGTGGGGGGGGGGCGCGGGGTTTTATTTAATCTTCCAATGAGCTGGAACAGTGAAGATGGCGTGAATGGACATTAATTCTGAAACAAATTATTAAAGTGCGATCCGGGATTCCGGGAAAGCCATCTACCCCTGCCTGTCCGCCACTTCCCCTCACCAAGGCCATAAAATCCCTCCTCTCCACTCAAAACCCAACACAAAGCTAATGGGGTCTCCCATTCGGGCTGAGGAGAGAGGCCTGGAATTAACCTCCGCCGAGAGCCAACAGGGCAGCAGGCCTGCCCGTGTCCCTGGGCCTAGGCCATCTGCCTGCCTGGGCCTTGGCTGCTGACAGGGACCCCCACATTTCTTGTTCCTCCTTACCTGTATTTGCGTTCAAGGGTGCCGTAGGCCTCGGTCACGTGGGCTCAACTTCCAACACCTGCACCCTAGGGACCTCAGCTCTCCTTGAACCTCCCGACCCCCTTCCTCACACCTAGTGCAGCCCAGGCCAGCATGGATCCCGCCCTTCTAAGCTGTATGGCGCCCCACATCCCACACCCCACTGCTGGTCCCTGCCCAGGCCTCCCGGTGCTGAGCCCAGTCCAGGCCCTACTCATCTGAGAGGAAGGAGATCCGGAATCCAGGTAAGGAGCCAGAAAGAGTGGTCTGGGGGGATCTGGGGCCTCTGGCGGGGTCCTGGAGACACAGAAAAGTCAGACCTAGCACCCTTGGTGGCCAGTCTAGGAGAGGAGAGACAGCCGTTGGAGAGTGAGTGCTGTGAACACGGGGCTCATGAAGGGGTGAACCTAGTCGGGTGGGTGCTGGGGCAAGCCCGGCCCCCTGACCTAGGCACTGACTAAACCAACTGGACAACGACATTCTGAGTGGAGAAAACAGCATTTGTAAAGGTCTGGAAGTAGAATATTGACTGTTGTTTCCAAGATCTATAGTACTAACAGTTAAAATGTATTGAGCATTTACTATGTGCTGAGCCAAGTACTTCATGCATGTTCTCTAATTTTAGTCTTTCCAACAACCCTAGGAGGAGACAGGGAGTATCAGTATTCCCATTTACAGATGCCCAACATCAAGTCAGTCTGTGGGAGAGCCAGAATTTGAACCCAGGTCTGTCTGACTCCAGAGACAATGCTCGTTGCCACCCCCATACTCTGCCTCCCCCGACCCCCCAGATCCAGGCTTCCCCCACTGCCCCATACCCTGAATCCAAGTCCAGTCCCCTGATCAAGACACCAGGGAGCCTGGGGCCTGGGCAAATCCACCTGGCCTGGCTCTCCCTCATTTCCTAGTCCCCTCCTGTCCCTCTAACAACAGGGCCTGTGTCCCTGGGTGATAGGGGCTAGGCAGGGCTGAGAGACCCCAGGCAGGTCAGCCCCTCTGGGGGAGCCCAACAGCCCACCACGGCCATGCCCATGGGCCCACTTGCCCAGGACTCACATTTTGTAATGATCAGAAAACATCTAGAGGCCGTATGGCTTGACATCCAATGTAGATGGGCCACTCAAGTTCCCAAGTCCCAGAGCCTGGCAATGGATCGGGGCCAAAGGCTCACCATGGCTCCCATCGGGCCAGGCTGGGGGCCCCTGAGCTGCTCCTTCTCCGGGCCATGGCACCGCCATCCACTAGGCTGTACAAGCCAGAAACCTGGGAGGGCCTTCCTGCCTCCTGCCCATCACTCCCCAACCCCTCCCTCAGCAAGTACCGTCACCCCCACCACAAAGCACATCCCCAATCCAACCACTTCTCCCTGCCCCACCTCCCCCTCCCTTGGCCCAGCACCCCCATCTCTCGCCCTCCACAACCCCCAACCATCCTCCCCTCAATAGCCTAGAGGGGATCCTTTAGAAACCCAGATTCAGGGGCTCCTGGGCAGCTCAGTTGGTGGAGCATCTGACTCTTGATTTGGGCTCAGGTCATGATCTCGGGGTTGTGGGTACGAGCCCCGTGTGGGGCTCCACGCTCAGCGGGGAGTCTGCGTGAGAATCTCTCCCTCTCCCTGTGCTCTTACCCCTGCTTACGCATGCGTGTGACTTCTCTCTCCTTAAAATAAATAAATAGAAGGAAGGAAGGAAGGAAGGAAGGAAGGAAGGAAGGAAGGAAGGAAGGAAGGAAGGAAGGAAAAAGAAGAAAGAAAGAAAGAAAGAAAGAAAGGAAGGAAGAAAGAAAGAAAAAGAAAGAAAGAAAGAAAGAAAGAAAGAAAGAA
>NW_027397086.1:6267170-6267630 GCF_003265705.2 Callorhinus ursinus
AGAGAGAGAGAGAGAGAGAGAGAGAGAGAGAAAGAAAGAAAGAAAGAAAGAAAGAAAGAAAGAAAGAAAGAAAGAAAGAAAGAAAGAAAGAAAGGAAGGAAGGAAGAAAAGAAAAGAAAGAAAAAGAAAGAAAGAAAGAGGGGCACCTGGGTGGCTCAGTCGTTAAGCGTCTGCCTTCGGCTCAGGTCATTATCCCAGGGTCCTGGGATCGAGCCCCGCATCGGGCTCCCTGCTCTGCGGGAAGCCTGCATCTCCCTCCCTCTGCTTCTGTTCCCTCTCTTGCTGTGTCTCTCTCTGTCAAATAAAATCGAAAGAAGAAAGAGAAAGAAAGAAAAAGAAGAAAAAAAGAAGCAAGAAAGCAAGGAAGGAAGGAAGGAAGAAAGAGAGAGAGAGAGAGAGAGAGAGAGAGAGAGAGAAAGAAAGAAAGAAAGAAAGAAAGAAAGAAAGAAAGAAAGAAAGA